>NW_008236217.1:8745879-8754897 GCF_000691975.1 Corvus brachyrhynchos | reverse complement strand
GGCCATGCGTTTACTGGCAACACCTCCAGCACTGAATGTAGGCTGCTCAGCCTCACCCTCACTTCCTCCTTGAAATTCTACCACCTTCACTAACTGTGTCAGATAGAACACCACTTCCTGCAACATCCTCACCTGCTCCCGCATTCCTCTGCTGGGATCTGCCCCGGTCCTGACCGCGCTGCACTGCAAAGTCATTGCACAGCCGTGCCCGGGAACTCTTAAACCTCACTTGGTTAACGTGCCTAAGAAAACCTTCTGGATGCCGTTCGTACATTTGAATGGGCAGATAGGAGGGGACCTGCAGAGGGACCCCTACATATGCCGATATCCATAAATATCTGCGTCCACAGCACAAGCAAGGTGAGAGAGGGAGATGGGGTTTGGTTGCAGCCAGCAGAATGGGACACGTGGTTCTCCCTGTGCTGCTTCTCTTGGAGGTGAGAGCTGTGCTGCCAAGTGAGGGCTGCCCAGGCTGAGGAGGTAAAGCTGGCTGCTGAAGATCTGAGCTCCGAGAAAAGGGAATAAAGAACAAAATCCAGGGTGGGATTTCAGAAGGTGGGATATCTGAGGAAATGTGTTTTGTGGCTTGAGGTTTGGCTTTGCATGTGAGTATCACAGACAGAAGCAGGCAGGGATGGATGGGAGTAAAACAGGGGAATACAGAGGAGGGAGAAGGGACTTACGCAATGTGGACCTTGGGTGCAGTCCTTCCTCCACACTGAAGGGCTCCTGTCCCATTGCCAGGCACAATCCTGAGTTTCAGGCTTGCTCTGTCAGGCCATGAACTGCCCTGCACTTTTTAATCAGAGCAGCTCTATTTGCAGACCCAAGAAATGGGCGTTGAGGGGATTCCTGTGCTTGGCTAAGACCCTGCTCTACTAGGCTCTGATCCCTGCCATCCCATCCCTAGAGGCGTCTCAGATGGAACAGCTGCTGGGTCAGAATTAGGAAGGATTTTTTCCTAGCCATAAGAGTCCCTCCATGGCTTTTCCCTCCAGTGAAGGAAATCCCACAAAGCAGGGACTTGGAGTGGGAATTGGAGCACCCTCTTGTCATGGTTTTGCCTCCAATTCATGCCAGATGAAGACTCCCTCCCCTGCCATTGTCCCAACACACCACCACGACTCACAGATAGAGGGAGGAATTACCTGTCAAAACCAGCTGAAGCTGCTTCCTTTTCTTCCGGAGTCTGAAACCTGCACCTTGGAGGCAGCCAGACATCAGGGACAAGAAGCAGATGCTGGGCTGAGAAAACAGGTAATGTTGCCTCTTCTCCTTCACCAAGAAGCCTTCTCCAGAGCAGAAACTCTTCCCTATGCAGAAGCCCGGAGAAATTCACCCCTTCCTGCTCACTCTAATTCCTCAAGAAAGGCAGAAAAGCAGCACAAACAAGCTGGAGAAAGACTGCAAACACCTCTGAGCTGCCGACTCAAATGATCATTCTCTTCAGCTCTTGCTCCGGGTCACCCTCTCCGCCTTACACACAGCACCAGCCCAGGGTCTCTAGGTTAAAACAAATGTTCTCCCCCATCCCACCCCCCTTGCTTTTCCAATTCCACCCCAGCCCACAACAAACAGCAGCTCGCTGGCCCTACAGCCATGTAACCCAACCCCAGCCATTGTTCCCCTTCCACAAGGTCTATATTTGACTTTGCAGCAGCACCGTGGCTGTGCGTGTGTGTGTGTACATGTGTGTGCACTCTCTGCACACACACACGCTCCAATATTTGTTCAGAGCCTCATTCCCCAGATGCCCGGGATTGCTTAGAAATAGCTTCCATGGGCAGTAGGTGTTTGTGCCTTCAGCGGGGAAGTGGAGGGGGCAGGCAGTAGAGAAGCAGGGAGGGGGTGAAAGTTGAAGGTAGAAAACCTCCTGGCTCTTTTCTCTCATTTTGCATCATCTTGATGCTCTGCCACACTGTGGAGCATGGCCAGGCTGGCAGACAACAACATGCACTCAACAGCAGAACTAATGGCATATCTGGGGAATGATGGAGAAAAGGACAAGCTGTGGTCTTGGTGAGTATATCCTGTGTTAGCGTGCCCCAAGTTTTGCTCTCTGGTGGCAAAAGTGCAGTTAAGCCTCCAAAAACTCTCAAAATCTTCCTAGGTCTGGTAGCTGAGAGCACTAGAAGTGCCACTGGGGAGGGAAGTACCCAATTCCCCTAGCCTGGCAGCTCTGCAAGGGGTGCCTCAGTGAATGGGAGTTGCCCTTGGATTCACCTTCCTATGTTCCAGTACTACTAAGAGTAGCCACTCTGGGCTACTCCAAGGTGTGTTTTCCCAAAGCCTCCAGGAATGCTGCCCAAGTCCAATGTCCCAGTCCCTGAGACCCCAAAGTCTCTGGGAATACTGCCTAGACTTGGCATGAGCTTCTTTCATTTGCTTCTTTTGTGACCTGCCAGGATATAAGGCAAAATGAGAAATAAGTGCAATCCAAATGAATGACAGGAAGGATTACTTTTATCCTAAACACTGATGATCCAGGGAACTCATTGCCACTGGGTAACAAGAAAAGGCATCCATTAAAAAAAACCTGACTAGACATTTATATAGACAATGAGAACAAATAGGAATGAACTCCAAAGAACTATAAACCCTCTTGCTCCAGGGCACTGAAGATGAGTTCTAGGCGATGGAATAAGGAGCAGCTTTCCACAAGGACAAGTTCTTCAGCAATTTTGTGCAGGGCAATGTTTGTACCTTTCCCTGAGCCATGCAGACCCAGCTCTGGGAGACAAAGGATGCTGGACATGGGTAGGCACCTTCTGTACACACCCACTGCACACATTTACCATCACTAAGGCCAAGGTGGGATGAACTGGGGGGGCGCCCCGGTGGTGCCTGTGAGATGTCCTGGAGAGGCAATTCCCGGGTGTTCAAATCCAAGTGTCAGCCTCCGTCCAAGCCTCTGATCATCAGCTTGCTTCTCCTCTCAGCTGCAGGGAGTCCCTCATCACCAGGGCTTCTGCTTCCTGAGCAGCACTCTCCACTGGCCTCCAGGCAGCTGCTCTGTTGGGTGATGCCTTTTCCTGGTCTTAAAATCAAGAATCATACATGGTTAGAAGGGGAAAAGGGATTTTACCTTGGTATTTATTTTAAGGATCCTTAGGTGTACACGTCCAGGTCATATGCATCGAGATGCACCCCGCCAAGTCTATCTCTGTCTCCCCCCCCAACACTGGGTATAACATTATAGGTTTTACTAATTAGCATATCTATCAAAGATTCCCCAATGAGAGGTTCAAGTGAGCCCCCCTCCCCAAAGAACCTTCCCCTGGATGGTTCTATCTTGATTTACAGAATGTGTTCTGGAGAGGACCTTGGGGTCTGGGGCACACTGATCCCTAGCTACAAAGCTTCTAAAATATTTAGTCTCTGAGCTTGACAAACAAGTCCAATAATGTAGGCAAAAAGCACTAGGAATACAGAAGTTGTAAAAAGGTATAACAGTGGTATAAAAGAAAAGGCAAAAATCTTCATGGCATCATGGGACTAGCTAAAATCTGACTGCCTGCTGGACTGCTCCACTAGAGCAGATCCTCTGAGTGTGGGAGACTGCATGTGTCTTTGTAATGGACTTGAATTGAGTACCTGACAGCCTTCAAACCTGCTCTGAGTAGCAGCAAAAGTAAGCTTAAGTCACATGTTATTTTGAGATACAGATTCCTCGAATCCGCCCTCAGTACTTCAATCCAAGACAAGACAAAGGTACCAGGGGAAAAAGAATTAAAAAAGAAAGATTAAACTCTAGAGGAAAAAGACTTAGACTTGAAGAGGGGGGGAAAGAGATTGAGGTATATCTGGAGGGCAGTTAGAGAAAAGAGGTTTTACCTGTGCCCCCACAGCTCAAAAGGCTGAGTAAACCCCCTTCAAAGAACCCCTGTAAGTTCCTGAGCAGGTGTAGGATCTTGTTTTGCCCTGTGATTTCTGGCTTCCCTCTGTGTGCATGTACAACAGCTAATGTCAGGGCTCTCCCAAGGGCACCGATTCAGGGGGTGTACCTGTTGCCCCCACCTGCCTCCTGCTGCCGGGAGGAGGTCTGGAAGGACTGGAGTGGGAAGGAGATGTCTGCCGGGCTTTCCCTTTGCTGGCACACACCCATGGGTGCCTCAAAGCCCATCTCCAGCTATGCAGTCTCCCTTTGCCTTTCCAGCTGGCAGCTCTAGCAACTAAACCTCTTAATCTCACCAGGAGCACACAAGCATTTAATGGGAGACTCTTGAAGCAAATCTTTTGTGCTTTCTCGGTGCTTGCCTCTGAGCTTGCTCCTGGGTGTTTACAGAGGATGGCATATCTTGGTGTTTGCAGTGAAACCTGGCAGGAGAGCTTGTTGCAGAGAATTTCAAGGTCATTTCATGAAACTATGGCCTGGGCTTAGAAAGACTTGAACCCCGCTGCAGAGGAGTCCATAATTAGCAGCCCCAGGGTATATGGATGCGTGTTGGGATGGAGGCTAATTGTAGACTGACTGTCTCCTTGGCCTTCAGCAGCTCCTGTGAAGCAGAGAAGCGGTGCGCTCAGCCAAGCACCAAGCGTGTCCTAGGGAAAGGTAATTCCTCCCCGGCCTGCCTGGACCCGTCCCTATAAACAACAGGAGCTGCATGGGGAGAGCAGTGCTGCAGATTTCATGAAAAAAAGAGGTCTCTGTGAGTTGGAGGTGCGTGCTAGGCACGCAGAAAGGCTCTTTGGGAGACAACGCACAGCCATGTGTTTCTATGTGAAAGAGCCCACGAGTCCCTGCTCTGCCTCAGAGGGCTTGGAGGATCAGCTACTCCCTCCCCGTTTGTGTACCGTGGCTAAGTGCCAACCCCCGCACCCCAGCGTGTGCTGCCCTCCCTGTGCACGCGGGCGAGCGCTGTGCCCAAACCTGGATGAAGCCCTGTCTACCTGCACACGCCAAGGAGAGCTGGTGTCACACCTAACCCTCTGCCACCTCCCCATGCATGCTCCAGTGAGACGTCCTCCCCCTTCCTCTGCACATACTTTTAACGCAGTTCATTTCAAATGCTTTATTAGCATGACAAGCTAAACAAGTTTTGATGAAGGGGAAGGGAGGCAGAGCCCCTTGAGTCTTGGTCTGAGGCTGACACAGTGACTGCAGCTTTGCTTCCGATGGGGTTTTGCCTTGCATTGGAGCAGCCATCCTTCCTGTCAGGCATATTCTCTCCACTCCTTCACCAAGGTAAATCATTGGCACAGGAGGGCCCTTCAGTCTCTGCTGCACAGCAGCACTCATGCCGGATTTAGCACCCAGTGGGGTGAAGACTTTACAGTGAGCTTTGGCAGGGCTCAAGGGAGGCTGCTAGGAGGAGAAACTGTGCAGTGCTGGGGCAGCTCCTTCTGTAGAGAGCTGACCTCAAGGAGCAGCAGTATCTGTGGTGTGGTCCCAGCTGGGAACGGAATTTTTGGGGAAAAAATACCCTGTATAAGGGCACAGCCGAATACGGTGTCCCTTGCAGAGCCCTTGAACTGTGCAGAGTAAGAGTTGGAGGCACCTGTACAGGGCTCAGTGCAAGAGCTGGGATCGTGGCATGGAGCTGGCAGTGACCAGAGAAATGAGTGGGATGCCACAAAGAAATGTTTGAGGTCAGAAAATCCCGATTTCAGCTGCCTGCCCCCAGGAGTGATGCAGCCAGCACAAAGTGAGTGCAAAGAGCACAAATACACCACTGCCAGGCTCTGCGCTCTGCACCTTACATCAAAATATTGCACCTGGCCAAGAGGCAAGAGCTCACTGTTGCTGCACAGTTTTGTGGCTAGTTAGAAATGGCCAGTAGGGGTCACTGATATATATTTATTTTATTCTATTTTTATACACACGCATTTATAATATATAGAAGACATGCACAGGCAGCAATTGTAATGGGCAAGTGTTGATGTGCAGTGTATTCTTCAAGCATATAGGCTGGGGGAAAGTGCCCCTATGTATGTCTGAAATACCAGTGTGAGCTGTAGGTCGTGCTCTGCTCAAACCCCATGATGACATGAAATCACCAAGCTGTGCCAAGCACCAGGATGCTGCAGTGGTGAATTTTTGTTGTTGCTCCCCAGTTCTGCTTTCATCTTCCATTTCATATTGCCAGAGGTGCTTTGAGAGAGATTTGAGAGATTCAGAGATTCAAGCTTCGAGGGCAGGATATTGCATCTGCTTGTTTTTCTGTGCAGTGCCCAGCACAACTACATCTCAACTATGCTGGATGCCTTTGGGCAGTCCCATAAGACAAACAGCATTTTGGGTTGGGATGGGTCAGCACTGTTTTGTTCTTTAGCCACCAATGCTGGGGAATGTGTCTGCTTGTGAAAAGACTCCAGTGGTTTTTTGAGTGTTGAATCTCTATTAAACTCAAAATTGAGTCCCAGCCCTCACTCTTACACAGTGGGATGGACTGAACTATACACGTGGGTATGTTGTTAGCAACTGTTTTATTGGCGGGTTGGTTGTATTTGTCTGGTAGGTGTATGCTCCAGGCATACTGGCAGAAGGTGTTTGGCTGTCCAATTCGGCATCCACAGACTTGTTTGACTGTCACAGGCTGGCAGTATTTCACTGATCTTATTGTTCCTGAAATGCTGTTAGTTTTGAGTGCTGAGCTCCTCTTGTATTGGCACATCCCAGAGTGAAAACTTTGCTCAAAATAAGACTCAGGTCTTTTGGTTTTGGTGGACTCAGCCCATCCATGAAACCTCTTTTGCCTCTGAGGGTTTCCCAGCTGGTATCTACTGGGGAATCCTCTGTGCAACTGGAGTTAGAGAAGTAGTGGAGCAGGCAAGTGTTTCCTAAGAGTCCCTTCAGCACTGCAGCATCCAAGTTGGAGAAAATGGGACTTCATACAAGTCTCAGGCAGGTGACAGCCTCCAAGTCAGCCACCAGGGCTTGTCCAGCACCTGCCATCTTCCCCACTTGACCAGATTTGATGGAAAACTTGAGAGGACCAAGCCTGCACTGCCTTCTTCTGGTGGGGAGACATTATTTCTGGCATCTCCTTTTTTGCTAGCCATGACTATAGGCACTTCAGAGGGATTTGTCCCTCCACAGGGTGGCACCTGCCCCTCCAGGGTTTCCTTTTATTCAGTTACAAGGGCCTATATAAAGTCCTGCCTGCTGGAAAGTATTTTGAAGAGATTCCTCCCTGCTCTTCACTAAGGGTCATAAATTCAGCTGGTATTTGAGAGAATCTCAAATGTACTTCCAGGACTGTTTGCTGAGGGCTTTACATCCGCCAGAGGCCCCTTAAAATAAAAGGATTATTGGGAGTTAAGTGTTAGATTACCTGGTGCTTGTTAATTGAACTTCAGAGGCTTTAGCGAGCAACTGGCTCTAGCAGGGAGCTGCACTTTGGTATTAATGGTGTTATATAAATGAATATAATGTAGCCTAACGTCATGCTTCTGCATCATGTCACATCTCTGGGCTCAGGGCAATGGTGAGTCCAGCTCACAAGCATACCGGATATGGGGAAAGGCAGGGTGGATGTATGTGGAGAGGAAGAAGGATTGGAAATCAAGGTCTTTGGGATCTGAGGAAAGAGCGTTTTTTGGCGCTCAGAGCAGGTGACTGGTGCTCAGCCAGCCCAAGTTGAGTTCCTGCTTCCCTTTGGCAGTCTGACCTTGAGATCTGATTTTGAGAAGAGTTGAGTTTAATAGAAGCAGTAAATGATGAGACCATCTGAAAATCAGCCTCTCTCCTTCCTGCATGGCTTATTTCACCTAGACTTGCAAAGAGCTTGAAGATCCTACTTGACAAGTCACTAAAAGAAAGCAAAGTACTCTAATCTTTGCTGCCATCAGTGCTCACCCTCGGAAACCTGAACAGACCACAACTGTGAAGGCTCCAGGGCAGCAAGGCCCGGTGGAAATGAGAAACCTCATCAGCTATGAAAATTTCATCAGCTGGCGCTGCGGAAGCAAGAATCTGGAAGTGCAGAGCAGATGGGCAGCCTGGATTCTTGGAGGCATTGTCCTTCTGCTTGTTATCTGACTCCAGCACAGGGAAGATTTGGAGAATTTATGGGGGCACAAGTACCGAAGGCTTTCTTGAAATATCCCTGGCTGACGCGTGGTGTGGTGCAGACGGCACTTGCTGGGCGCTCAGCAGACGTTTTTGCACAATATTCCCAAGGTCATGGAAGCGGTGTCCTGCTGAGCACCTGTCTTTTATTGTGTAAGAGAGGGGACCATTTGGGCAGAGTTTGCAGCACTGTGAGCCTGGTACTACTTGAATGTAAATCTGAAGGCTTTGTAAATGTAGTAGTACGTTGAAGAACATCATGTAAATTCTATCAGGACTTTTCTGAACCAGGCAAATTTCCTCTGAACTAGGCTTCATTATTTACTGTGTGAATCATCAGTTCATGAAATGTTTGTGAAAGAAAGGATAACAGGAAATGGAAGCAGGGAGTAAGTCAGTGCACTGGGCATGAGAAGCAATGGAAAAGGTACCTGTCTGAGCTCAGAGTTGAATAAATAGGGTGATTTGGTTAGAAATTAAAATGTACTGACTTTTCAAAGACCCACAACTAGAACAACACAGTGGAAGATTTTTCAAATGAATACCAAAGCACATTCCCAAATTGTGTCAGGGTTTGACTAGCTTTTGCCTGGTACACGCTGTCCTCAGCACCTCTCCTTTAGGAAGCAGACAGTTGTCCTTGGGGGGCTTTCAGGTGGATTTCTCCATTTACTACTCTACCCTTCTCCCTCCCTCTCCACCTGGTCCCACGGCTGGGTTTGTATTTCCCTAGTGACAGGCTGGGATAAGCCCCAGGCTGTTGGGTTGTTTCTCTTGACTAGCTTTTGCCTGGTACACGCTGTCCTCAGCACCTCTCCTTTAGGAAGCAGACAGTTGTCCTTGGGGGGCTTTCAGGTGGATTTCTCCATTTACTACTCTACCCTTCTCCCTCCCTCTCCACCTGGTCCCACGGCTGGGTTTGTATTTCCCTAGTGACAGGCTGGGATAAGCCCCAGGCTGTTGGGTTGTTTCTCAGAACACGGGGCAGGTGGGAAGGGGCAGGAGCC
>NW_008236217.1:8725643-8745202 GCF_000691975.1 Corvus brachyrhynchos | reverse complement strand
GGGAGGGGGGGGCGGCCACAGCCCCGGCCCCAGGGAAGGGACGGTCCTCCTGGGGAAGGGTGGTGGTGCCACTGCCTCAGCTATCAGGGCATTACGGAGCTCTCCCTTCCGGGGAGAGACCCGTGTCGGGGAGCAGCGCAGGCACGGATTCGGCAGGCAGAACCTGGTCCACGCAGGGTGTAGCCGTTTCTGAGTGATGGAGAGTTAGGTAGTGTAATAGAGAGTTACGTGGTGTGGGGGATGAGAAAGCAGTATCTCTGCAGGGAGCCTTGCTGGAGTAGGAGCTGCAAAGTGGAACAAATCTGTGCCAGCATGTGTGTTAAAGAACCGGAGTGTAACTGGCAGAGGCAGGGCTGGAAAAGAAGAATCAGCATTCCCCTGGTGTCAGATCTGGCAGGGTTTAATGGGAAATTCTCTACCAGCCTGGACATCCTCTCTAGGACAAGGGGTGCTTCCCCCTATAGAACTAGTGTGCAGCCTCTGGGAACATGGGGAGACTTTAAAGGAAAACAGGTGAATGGTAAATACTGTACTGCTTCTGGCTTTGACCTTCAGCACTCTGCATAGAGCAGAGTAAAAGACTGAGTGCTAATACACAGATTTTTAGGTGCGCAGGAGGTTGCACTGGTAGGCATCAGGGTGTGCATATGATACACAAATCTGGCAAGGCTGAGAGCGACCTAGATCTGAGAGATGCCAGGTGGATCTTGTCCACTGAAAAGAATCATCCATCACACGTAGATAGTTCTGTGCCAGTGAAAGCTTTTCAGAGCTATGCATTTCTGTTTTACAGATTCAGAGAAGAAACCGGGATAAAGGGCCTACATAAGATGAAGCAATGAATCCTTACTGAAACATCAGACAGCAGGTAAGAAAGCCAGGAATGAGCTGATGCTGAGTCAGGCTGTGTTCTTTTGGTACCACTACTCAAATTTCTTGAGAACATGTGAACCACATACCTGAAAAACTGTCCCTCTCTGTGGTGTTCTCTGCATCATAGTAGGCCTGTGTTGCCAGAGTTGAGAGGCCAGGGGTGTCAGTGAAATGGCAGTGACCTGGAGAAATTCAGCAAGGGCTTCTGGGGAGAAAAGTTCCATTAAAGATGTAAGCCAGTGCTCTTGACATGCAATCCGGGAAAGCAGTCTTAAAAGTGCTCGATCCAGTGCCAAAGTAGCCATGCTGTCTGTATAATTCACAAGGGGTCAGCCCAGCCATAATCCAAATGAAATCCTTTCTGATGATCCTGCTCTTGGAATAATTGCAATATCAAACTTCAGTGATTCTAGTGACCTTCTGTTCTCTGTTTATTTGTTCCACCACATTGTTTTTTCCACACAAATTTTAACTGTTCCTGTGATGGGTGGTGCAGGTGTACCTTTCTGTCCTCTCCTGAACTCACTGTTGAGACCCAGTTTAGAGGAGCAGTTGTTTGGTACCCAGCAGCTGGTCTTTTGATTGTACACTGTCACATCACCTTTGTAACAACTCCTTTCTCTCTTCTTCACTTCCTAGTGTATCACTGCAGAAAGCACCTGTATCCCAGCAGTTCTTTGCATACAGTGTGATTTAGTTTCTGGGTGTTAAATCAGCATTTAAGCTATCAGGTCTTAGCTGTGGTATCAAGAGGAGTTTTTCATTCCTTCCCTGGCATGCAGTGCTCTGGAAATCCTGTGAATGCATTTCAGCAGGGCCAGCAGAGTTCCAAAGTGCAGCCCATGGCTATCTTCATCTTTAATATTAACAAGGCATTGGGTCAGGAGGGGATGAGTTACTTGCCAAGACCTGTTGCCTCTTCACTCTCCAAACCAGCTTTCTGAACTAAAGATGACCTTGTGTGCTTTTCCACTCTGTTTCAAGTTGTTTGTTGGCTGCTGCTAAGTCACTTGCTTTGCAGCCAACAAACCCTCAATTCTTATCTCTGCCATCCACTCTAAATACAATCGTGGTGTAGCTTGTCAGGGAGATAGACTAAAGCCTTGAAAAAGGTGTAGTCTTTTGAAAGTCTGCCTGCTTCTTGTCCCAGAGCAGAACAAATCAAGTCAGATGGGACGAATGGTACCAGAGCTGGCTTGGAGAAAGGGCTTGTGGCAGCTGGTGTGGCATATAAAGTGTTTTTAAAAAGGTGAAGAAAGCCAAGCTATTTGAGCAGTAACAAAATAAACAAGTTTTACTAAAGTGTATTTTTTGGTAGTTGATTTCATGCTTGTGAGTTTTGGAGTCTGATGGTTTTTCTGAAGGTGAGCTCCCTAACCTGTTAAAAAGTCTGCTATGTTTTATGGAGAATCCACTGAAAACTGGATTCTGAGATTTCCATGTATCGCCACATCTACAGTGTAGACCCGAGAAACAGTTCTGGAGGTTAGGTCCTGACAAATTTACTTGTTGTGTATTTGTTATCATGGGTCTTGCTTCCCCAGCAAAGAGTGACAACAGAGTGCCTTACGTGTTGCTGGGAGAAGTACAACATGTAGAGGTCTCAAATGAGCCTGCATGTGATACAGATTGAGGGTAGGATTCCTCTGCTAATAAATGAGGGTCTGGCTTGACACCTTTTTGATTCATCTTGCTCTTTTTATTTGGCTTGTCAGAATCTGGAATTGTCCTAATAGAGCCGATTTTCTTGACTATTTGACTTGATTCATGCTTTGAGAGTAAATTTAAGGTCCTGAAACTGGGTATGTTCATCTCCTTGCTTGAAGGCTTTTGGTTGGGAAGATACCTCCTTTCTGTATGACACCCTGAGCTTCAGAGAGAGAATGCTTGTTGGCATTCATGCCAGCTGTGTGTATTTCAAATCACTAGTAACTGGGTAAATATGATCCTCTCTGAGATTCACTTTACACAGGACTGCAGAGGAACTATGTGTGTAACCTATGCAAACAGGACTAATGCCTTAGGGCATGAAATCATCCATCCTGTTTCCCTGCCAGTTCCCCTACCTGAGGGCTTTTCCTTAGATCTAGATTGGCTGGGTCTGTAACTGTAGTAGGAAGAATGTTACTTTTTAAGTTGAAATACCTTTACAGCTGCTTGGAGGGGAAGGGTGATGTTATGGTCAGAAAGATACCTGATTTCTGCCACAGATGTATTGCGTTCAGATCATTAGTGTTTCTCACTCTTCATTCTTTGGTTGGAAAATATGATTAACACCAGTGTTACTAGGGATTTGAGGATGAACCCGTAAGTGTCTGGATGCTTGGATACTGTGGTGTTGAATGCTTTAGTAAAGCTCGGTGGAGGAGAAGTGAAAAGGATATTTCAAGCTGTGACTTCAGAATGAAGCAGACCCCTGTGTGATCCATTGTCCTGTGTATTATTTAGCATGGTGAAATTACTATGGAGTGCAAGTCAGGCCCTGCCTTGTTCAAGGCAAATGGGCACTGCAAGACCTCACCATTTTTGCCTTCCCAGGAGCTATTTGCTTGTTTTGCTCACATGTCTAACCTTGCCTGAATCTTTTTGACTTCAAGGACAATTTTCTCTTTTTTTGCTTGTTTGTTTATTCCATACTTGGAAACTGTTCTCTTCATTGTCAGGTTGTTTAATGTATGGTTTTATTCCAAATATGCTCAGCCAGAGAGGGCCAAAAGCAGCAGCTTGCAGGATGTTTCATAGTTGGAATGACATGAGCCACCCTCTCCAGAGTGTCCTTCTGGGAGCTGCACTTAGGAAGGAAATGGCATAGAAAACCATGTAGGAGTGTGAGAATAGCTTTGCAATGGTTGGAATGCGCTATAAGCATCACTTGGGTGGGCTCAGTTTTCTTCTGCTTTTCAACAATGCTGGGTGCCAAGCCTGAGGAAGACTGCTGTGCAGGGGTGAAGGAGCTGGAATGTATTCCTCAGTTGAGGTGAATGCAATTCAGTGAAACTGATAGGCATCAAACTGAATAATGATTTTAAAGTATTTTCACATGATGTCTAATCTGTGGAAATTCACTACCACATAATAGCACTGAGGCTAAGAGCTGAGAGGGATTCAGAAAAGATCAAGCACTTAGGAGTAGAAATGTTCAGACTTGCTTTAGCTAAAGAACTTGTTTTAGAAGGTGTATTTTTCAGACATAATCCAATCTCTTAACAGGTAAAGGTTTGAAGAAAGGGCAGTGTGTTCTATAATTGTCCACTGAAGCTTCTTGCTCCATCTACTAAACAACCTTAATGAATTGGCCTATGTCAGGGGCAAGGTATTGAATCACTTACGTGCTATGATAGGTTGCTCGCTGACCTTGCTTTTTGTGGTAACTGCATTAGGGGAAAAAAAAAAACAAATCACCAACCAAAGAACAAATCCACAAAGCACTGCAGCTGCTCTGATTAGTCCTGGTAGGTTGCGGATTTTAAACTGGTGAAGAGCAGGGACTGTGGAAAGACAGTGCAGTTCATAGAGGAGGACCGTCTTACGGATGGACATGGAGACATGTAGCTATTGTCTTTTCATGCTGAGTGGTCAGGCAAAGCATTTGGTGCTTCTTTCTTCTGCTTGTAAGAGGGAAAAGAATGTGGAGTTTGGCCTCTCCACATTGCAGTCTTGTTGTGGACTTCAGTCTGTAAGGTCTGTAAAGTTTAGTCTGAAAGGCAGGGCTTTAAGGCTGTTGAAGTGAGTTCCGGTATGTTGTAGCATGAGCCTCAATGTACTAATGTCTGTGAAGACAGTCTGTGTCCTGTGCTCATGTCCAGTCTGTTGAGGATCAGGAGAATCATCAGTGCTGCAAGTAGGTGTAAATTTCATTTGATGCATAGACTAATAAAGATAAGCAGCAGTGGCATGAAGATATGTATAAAAAGCTGTGTGTTTGTAATGTTTGCCTAAATGCAAGGGGAACTGAAGGAAATAGTCTGTATGTGTCTTTTCAGAGACAGAAGCAGGATATGTAAACCTCAAGATCCCTGTATGGGCCCTGTGGGCTTCTCTGGGAACAACATGTGCTTTAGGGCACAAATTAACCCTTTTGTGGCAGGCCTAACAGCTTTGAATAAAAGGTTACTGAGTTTCGTAGAAGTTTTGTGCTGCTGATAAAGTGAAATGGGTCAGAATTGGAAAGTAAGTTTTCTGGCAAGGCTTAGACTGGTTTTTAGGCTGAGAATATCTGACCAGCTTCTGGTGGCAAGAGAGAACTGCTTTAAATTTTTGATTTCTTAAGGGTCAGCAAATTCAGAACTGGAAGTCTCACAGTGACTTCTATGTCTTTGGTTGAGTTCTGTATTTGTCTTTTAGCTCTGTGATGAAACTGGCTTTGGTAATGTTGTAGGAGTCGTAACTGGATTTTCTTACTCTTGTGTTTAAAGTCTCAGTTGTCCAGCTGCACTCATGTAACACTCGTGCTCAAATGTTCTAAAATCAAAAGGGACAGATGAAGTAGTCTCTCTGATTATTGAGGAATTACACATAGGCTCATAAAAAGCCTTAGGCGAGTTTTACTTTATAGCATTTGATTCAAAATAATATAAGTTATTTTCCCAAGGTAATAATTAGATAATCGTTGTGGCTGTAAGGTTTTTCACCATTATTTTGGCATATGCTACTCAGAGTAGCTGGTTTTAGACCTGCATATGTCTTGCTTCACAAACTCTCTGCAATTCCCAAAGTTGCCTTGCTGCTCTGTCTCCTAAATCAGATTTCTTCCTGCAGCTTTAGTGTTCATTAGTGATGACTCTGCTGCTGCCCAACGGGAAGGTTAAAAATATTCTAGGGAGATGAGTCGAAATCTGGTGTCTCTCACATAACTGAATAGTGACTGCAGTTAATGCTACTCTGCTGGGGTTTTTTTCCTTGGCTATTTTTATTTATAATTTTTTCATTATCGAGAACTGTTCTCCCTTCTGTTTTATCTGTGGGAGATTCATACCCAGTGTATTGTATGAAAAGCATTTTCAAATGGGGGAAAAGAATAAAATGGAAAATGATAGGATTTTTGTGCTTAAAATTATAGTTATTTTAAGTAACCTTTCTTGAGAATGGACTTCAAGCTTACATCCTACCTTTAAGTGCATTTATTTTTCTGAGCAGAAAGTGTCTCATGCACTAAAGTGTGCAAAATACATTTATTTCCCTTTTAGAATTTAATTTCTAAGCATTGCTTTCACTACAGTTATGTAAACACTGGGAAATGAAAACTTTGCTCAGAAGGGTTTTCTAAGGTAACTGCATTTTGCTAGAGATACTCTGTTATTAGATGTCTGTGTAGGCACTCAATCCAATTTCTTCTAGGACTAATATGGAGAGTCATTTTTGGCGAACATCTCGTACCAGTTTGGTTTGATTCCTGAAAGCAAATCACCCTTGCTGGGCTGCAGAATTCTGGTAGATTCTACTTATAAGTGTATTCATTTTTCCGTGATTAGCTGATGCCTTTGCAAATAGGTCCTCAGGTGTATCTGGAATGGCTATAACAGAATTCAGTGTCGTCAAGGTCCCAGCTGGATGGGGCTGTATTACTGTGCAGCTCCAGAGATGATTTACTGCCTGACTGACAATTTGCAACATAAACATTAGTCCAAGCATGATCTTGTCCCAAACCCCGCCTACACAGGGAGCCAGGAGTCTTCCTGCCACGCGCCATAAATCGTTTACGGTTTGCTCATGCCCGTACATTTGAAAAGCAGCTGTGTAGTGGGGATTAGCAGTTTGCAGAAGGCCCGTGCGGGGCTAAATTAGGGTCTCTTGCTCTGGTGGTGAATACCAGCATCGGAATAGCAGGAGTGCTTCTCAGCAGTGGAAGGCAATTTACTCTGGGAATGGGGGTGGGTGCAGGGTATCTGTGAGGGTACAGCAGCCAGGAGAGAGCATTGCAGTGCTCTAGTTTGAGCTCTAATGCCTGATTGATAGCTGCCCAGCACTGTGTGGGATTGAACAAGTCATTGTTAGTTCTGTGGGTTTAACATTTTATTTATATATTTATTATTTCTATGTATTTTACACGTATATGTAGAGACACAAAATATAAGCCGACCTCTTCTGTCTCCTAGGAGCTGAAGGATGATAGAGTTTTTGGGTTTTTTTTACCGTGTGAAGACTGGTTTCCCTTTTGCTAGCCCACAGTAGCAGTATCAAATTATACGCAAGGCCATTTGGGGCTTCGCAACTAATTTTGAGCTTTTATAAGAAGTTTTACTGTGCCACTTGGATTTAATACAGCTTTGCAACTTCAGCTCTCAAAGTAAAACTATTTTTGTACTGGCTGCGATAATTTAAATTGCCTCCTGGAGCTTCTAATGACTAACTTGTGTTTATGATGAAAGCTCCCATTTATCCAAACCCTGAAAGCACAATCTGTTTGGTAATGTAACTCTAAATGTATTGATGCTTTATATCAATGGCAAGTGCATCAGAGCCTAAAGTCAATTGGTACCTTCAAGTCTTCCTGTAATAAAGAGAATATGCAGATTTTGCTGTACAAATGGGACTAGACAGTACAGTTCAGAGATCTCCTGTGTACTGGCTGAAGGACCAGCTGCTGAGTAAAACAGATATAAGTAGATCATTTTCAGCTGGGTTGGTTTCTCATTAACAAATCCTTTCTGAGGTGGGTTGGTTAAGAATCCAGGTGGAATGTGTCAGCAAGGTGTCCCCTCAAGATGCATCAGCTGAGCATGAGTGCTTCCAGACTGTACCATGAGCATCCATGGGGCCATGGGCAAAGCCAGTGGGCTCTGGGTAAAGCATGTGATTTGTTTCCAAAATGACACAATTAGGAAACCTCTTACTATTTTTTTGAAGCTGCTGCATGGACTTCTCTCTCAAATAAGCCCATTTTCATGGAGCTTTCTGCTCTGCTCTCTTCTGTTGTAGGTTTGGAGAGAGTAGCTGGAAGGCTTGTTTCAGTCTCAGAGTTGCCACCATTTTTCTTACTGCTTTTGGTGAAAGGCTTTTGGCAAAAGGCAGTCTGATTCTTTCTACTCTGCTGAGATGGAGGCCAGATAGCACCAAATATATTTGTGGCTGTTTGTGTGGGCATTTTGAGATTTGGAAGGCACTTTGCTAATGAGCTGTAGGTCATTTAATGTCAGATTGGCTGAGTTTCCATCAAGCTGGTTCTTTGTTGCAGCAATGCATATGGACTGTGTGTGTTTGGGGATCCCTATTACCTATCTCATATGCAGAGGGCTTTCCTCCTGTTTGCTACCTCCTCCCTCCCCACAAGAAAAAAATAATCACCTGGAGAGCTGTTAACCTCCAAATTGAATTAGATGTTTTGCTGTTACTTATGTAGACTTTTCAGATGTATACAGAGGTTGGAGAGGGACGTGGATATGTGATCTTATTTTGAGCTTTCCCTCCTTCTTGTTTTTGATACTGAAGTTGGAATTCACCCTTCCCTTTTCCTGGGAACTGATGTGAAGGAATTACTGTCACCCAGAGCAAACTTCAATCCACTTGCCTCAAGGCCCTGCCTCTCCAGGTTAGGACTTTGCCTGACTTCCACAGGCAACAGTTTGTTTATGAGCTTATGTTACCTCAGTCTTGTGGGCTAGGTCTGAGGGGTACTACTGTTCAGGCAGTGGAAATCTCAACTCAGGATAGGGAGGGATGCCGTAGAGTTAGTACAGTTAACTCTTCCCCCCCACACACCCTCCTTTCTTCCCTGTTTCCTCACCTGCCCAGCTGTGTAGTAGGTTAGCAGTACGTGTCTGTTCTTATTCTTATGAAAGTAGACTTTGTTCTCTGAAGACTGCTAATCATGCCCCATGGGGGTGTAATCAGTTATAAGGTATTTAATGCAGTGCAGGCGGGAACAGGCTGCCTGGCCGGGCTGGCAGATTGCAACACTACAATTATAAAGGGCCCCTTTCCCCCACTCATCCGCCCACTGGTGGCAGGATGAGGGTACCTTGAAACAGTATTAAGTCTATGAAAAGTAAAGATGTAGTGGGGGAAGGGAGATGAGAGGCTGAAGAGGCAGTTCCTATTCTGGGAAACAGGCAGACCTACATTCTGTGAGAGCTGCAGCCATTGCAGGTTGCACTGTTGAGACTTGTGGAGTTTGGGTGCCATCACCATCGAAGTGGATTGCACAGGGATGGCCCTTGGCAATGTATAGAACAGCAGGGCCTTCCGTCCTGTCTGAAATGGGTTTTCTTGTGGTGGCTGGGGTTGGAGAGGTATGGAGTGGTTAGAAGGGGAGAAGCCCATTCTCCTCTATGCAGTGATTTAGACACCTAATCTGTAAACCCTGCCAGGCTTCTATTTTTATCTTTGGATATAAATCTATTGGTAAATTTGGCCTTTCATGCCTCATTCTTCCAAGTACTGGAGCTACTGCAGTTTACTGAAGGGAGCAGGTAGCCTGAGGCCTTGAATTTCAACAGGCATGAGAAAGTTTACTGGACCTCATCTGGTCTGTTCCTGTTACTTAATATCAGATCATTTGCCTCTGTGAGGGCCTGAAATGCACACGTGGGGTGTGGAGCAGCTGGGCTGTAAGCCTTATAAATCATCCCTGCTCCGGCGGCCTGCTAGATGCATCGGTATGTTTCTGGAGCTTATGGCTACATTGACCTTTCCCCTTTCAGGGTTCCCAGAGATTACAGTGTTTCAGCCCTTAATTGGTTCTCTCTGAATTTCCTGACACTGTTTTGTGTCTGTTACATTCAAGTCCGATATTTTCTTTCTGCAGTGCTCTTGAAAGTGTTGGTTTTCCTGTTTGGTGCTGAGAGAGCACTGGCTATTGAGTCTCAGAGTTGGCCCGTAGCACTGGGCGATGGATTTTTTAGGAGTGCGTTGTTGTTTAGTTATGTTGCACAGAGTATGTGCAGATTCACAATGTGGGGAGTTGGCAGTATAGACTTGAGAATTCTGCTGACAGTTTCACATCTGAGGCATCCTCATCTTTTTCCATTCAGAGTAACTTCATATTTGAGAATGTGAATTCTTTGGAAAGCTTTAGGATTTGTAGGAGTGTCGCATGAAGGAGGAATAATGTTTTTTCTGACTAGAGCATAGAGTCTCTGCAACTCTAAAATTATGAGGTTCTGAGATTAGAGGTTACCTGATGTCTTGGGTATTTGTACATTAAGTTTTTCTTCTTTTGATCACTGAAATGACCCGTTGTCGGTGCTGTAGTGGAAGAATGATGTACAGAGAAGGTCAGATCTGTGTGTGTAGGCAGTGAAGACAAGTGTTTACGGAAGGATTTTGGGTTAATGAGGAAGTGCCTGCGTCCCAGAAAAGCTACTTGACTTAAGGTAGAATGGTTTCCTGGGGCTGGAAAAAGACCTGGATCCTTGCAAGCACCCCTGTTGCCCAAAGACAGCTTCTTATTCAGCCCTGCCCCCTCAACTCAAGAGGTCTCAGTGTTATATTTGCCACTTGTTTTATAGGAAAAGTCAGGGAAATTCCCTTCCCAGGCTAGTGCACAGAGCTGTTCCTGCCTTGGGCTGTGGCTACTTCACAGCCCGGGCAGCAGCTCTTCTCCCTGTAGCTTGCATGCCCAACTGAGAACTCTCCTGCCTTGCTCTGTTTCTCTTTTGCCGTGTGCTCAAGAAGTTGCTTGGAGAACTTGACCCTCACACAAATGAATTTGGGGTTGAAGCTGTTGTTGGGGTCCTGACAGTGGCCATCATGTATGGGGAGGGAGCGTGGAGGGTGTCAGCAGGGTGGGTGTGTGGGCTTGCTACTTGTTTGCCTTCTCTGCCTGGTGAGGAATGCAATTCGCAGTCCGGCAGTGGGAGTCAGCACGGCGGCGGGCGGCGTGCTGTTCGTGCCCCGTGGCTACATGCTTTCAGCTCCACATCAAAGGTGTATTTAGTGTGTAGCTTGTGCCATTCCTGGCCACACCTGGTGGCCTGCAGGCATGCAGGAGGTGGAGTCTGGCTGTGTTTGCAGATGGCATTCAGGGTTCAGACTTCTTGCTTGTGGAAAGGCTGGAGCCGAGTCCATGCTAAACAACCCCAGGAATGCACCGGGAGAGCTGAGCGGCACAGTCACTCCAGGGGCATGTCCTAGCAGCAATGTTTCCTTTATAGCTCCAGCAAAATAACTCATGCCTGCTCCTCCAGAGGAACTGACTGTTTGCTTGGGTGTGTTGTACGGTTTAATTTACACCGATAAGGCCAATTAAGGTTGGCTCGTCCCCCCTGCAGCCTGTGTGCTCTCTGCAATCAGTAGATGATTGAGTGGTTTCATGCCGTCCAGCTCTGCTCAGTACAAACTGTGCACGAGATGTCTGCCTGGAGATGGAATGGCTCTGGGATTTAACCCAGGCAGTAATGCTTCCCGCAGTCGGTGGGTAAACATTCTGTTCCATCTTCTTCTGGAAAATCTTTCTTTTTCTAGCTGGTACCCCAAGAGCTGAGGACAGGAAGCTTGCTGAAGGATGGCAGATCAGGATGTAGCTACCTTATTTTGGGATCCTTGACATGATATCCGTTCTGAGAAATGGTCACTAGTTTTCTATGCACCTGTCATGCAAGCCATCCTTGTCCTCTATACAAGTCTTTCATTTGCCTGGCACAGGGAAACGTGATCCCGTTTGGTAGTGTCATTATGGGCAGCCCATAGGCAAGGTTTGTGGAAGTAACAGCAGACCATCTTCTGTGTTCTGGGTAAGCCTTGGGCTGTTCATTACCCAGTTTGCTTGGATCCTTTGGAGTTTCCCTTTTGGTAATTTCCAGTAGCCTGGAATTCTGTGACCTGCCAGTCATTTCTATATTAAAGTTAGCCTTCTGTAGAAGACCTCCCTACTGCCATCCTTAGGCAGTAGCGGGAGTGAAAGAATTTGCGCTCAGAAGTTCTCTGGCTTTAAAGCTTAGTTTTTGCTTTTTAGCTGTCGCCACACTCTCAGCATGAGTCACTGCAGAGCTCACGTTACCATGAACAGGTCCATGCCACCCTCTCTTCAGAAGTTTGTATCACTTTTCAAAGCAGGATCTCAATGCTAGGTGATTAAGGGAAAGTTACTTGTTCCAAGACTCTTAGAATTGTGAAACATTTGGAAATTATTCACGTTGGGTGCTCTTCTCTTTTGATTTCATGTAATCTTTGCATTTTATTTCAAACTAATTGCCACCAACTCCACACGTGACTGTTAGGGCTTGGATGCTGAGAAAGTGTGTTGCCTGAATCTTCATTTTCCTTCCTCTGTTCTGTAGTGGCAGACTGGACAATATGCCCTGCAGCAACAGGAGGTGGTAACAAAATATAAGTAAGTCTAAAATCGAATTGTGTGGCTGGTTACTGATAGAACATTTGTGTATAATCACTGTCGTACTGGGTGTTTCAGCTTTGTCATGCGATATGAGCTACAGCTGCAAAGATGGAGGTCTTGTTTTGGATTACATGCTGCTTCTGCTGACACTTTCCAGTTGCCAGGAAAGGAGTGAGGGAATAAAAATGAAGTGGATGTGACATTGGCCAAGGAGGAAGTAGGGCTGATTATTGGCCTTTTTGCAACCTGTCAGTGAGTTTTGATATGTTGTGGAGAGAGAGTCACTTACTCCTTGGTTCAGCTTTCCTGCTGGTCTTCAAGGCTGTAGGAATCCAGACCTCTGTGCTCCTGTATCCAGTCCCAACCACGTCTGACCGGGGAATGTGTTCCTCTGTCTAGAGCTGTAACCCTCCCAAGTAGCTAGATCTCCCCCTGGTGGACCAGAGAGCAGGAGGCACGGCTACGGCTGGACGGTACAATTGGGAGTTGGTCTGATCCTGGGGCACCTTGAGCCAGCAGCAGATGTGGTGTTTGTCCAGTTGAGACATTCCTTAGTCCAGAGTCACAGACTCAGCAGAGCCGAGCTCGTGCAGCTGCATGAAGCTGAAGGCGTGAGTGAACAGCTCACTGTCAGTACTGAGCAAACACCTTGTCTTTGCAACATCTGCCTGGCTATATGCTGGCATTCCTCCACAGTCTTTGCTCTTAGATGAGCAGTGAGCTACTAGCTCTTTGAGTTGTTGTCTGACACTTGACAAAAAAAAAAAAAAGGGTACCTGGAATGTGGTGGCTTGCTTTCTTTAAGATACCTGGGGTTTATTAGCCCTCAGTTAGAGCCCCTTTGAGGATAGGTGACTTCACTGGTAGCTCGACTATCTCGCATTCCCTCCTTGCTCTCTGAAGACCTGCATAGGGTTTACTTACGGGGGATCTACAGGAGGGAGCCCTGTGTAGGGGAAGAGCTTCTCTATTTAATTTAGCATTACTAAAAAGGAGTGTTTTTTCTCAACCTTAGAATAATTAATGGACTTATGCTATCCCAAAGGACAACAGTGGTAAAGGCATTTCAGTTTTACAAGAGCAATGCCAGGCAGGGGATGTAAAGTAGTCTGGAGAAGCTGACCGTGTGGTAAAACTGAAGTGATGGGCCTTTGCTGCAAATGCCCCTTGAGACAATTGATGCTCATAATTAGCTCCAGCTGAAGAACAGCACTGGTGCTAGCAATGATAACAGATGTGGAAGGAGGTAGCTGATGAGAGTTCTCTCTGACTCATCTGCCACGAAGAGCAGTTGTGTCTGAGGGAAGAGCTGAAGCAACCCAGCTTGGTCACAAGTGGGGCATCTGTGGTTATCCCTCTCCAAGGGAGGAAGGTGAATCTGGGAGGTACAATGCAGCATGTACAGAAGGACAAGCAGTGCAGCCCATGACTGCTGGTGACAGGCAGCCTCCTTGTGCAGGGCAGGGGGTGGAAGAATGGGTCCTGTCTGCTGTGGCTGGGATCCTGCTGTTAAAAGGACTGACTGGAGCCCAGGGGAGAGGGGAGAGAGGAGCCGTAGTCAATTGCGTGCTTTACGCAGGTCATCAGTGAAAGATAGATGGGTGGATCTATTTGTTTTTCCTAAGCTGGATTAAGCCATGTTATATTTCTGTGACTGAACTCAGAATAAAATCTCTCAGTAGTTCAGTGGTGCTGAAGACTAAGAGAACCATGAAAAAAACCCCAGGCAAAACAAAAAAACCCAAACCAAGCAAATGAGGCAAACTGAGGCAGATTAACTACAAAAAAGAGAGAAGGTGCTCCATGCTGCTTCAGGAGCCATGCTGCTGAATTGTTTACAGAGTTGAGACAAGTTTTGTGCCTGTTCTGCCCCTGGCTCGGGCTCTGAATCTAGGCCAAAAGCATGGTTTTGAAAGCCATCTCCGTGTTCTGCCTTTGTGGTCTATTGAAATGACTACTGCCGGTGTGTACAGGAGTGGATGCTCTAACACTCTGTATCGTGCCTGGGTGCAGAGGCTGACTGGAAGTCAATGAGGAATACTTGATGTAGCCTCCTAAGGAGCCAGTGGCTGTGACATGGGTTAATTGGGAGATGTCTCTGCCTGGTAGGAATCCTCCTTTGCAAAGGAGTCAGTAGGAACACCACTTGTATCCTCTGGGAAGGGAAAGTGGCAGGATATAATCAGCTTTAGGAAAAGGCTGTGGTCACCCCTTTTCTCTTTCATCCCTTTACCTGGATAGTTTTATTCCTCCAACTCCCCTTTGCTTCTCTCAGTGCCACTCTGCTTTTCCCTGCCACTTAGAGCAAGTTATTGCTCATTGTAGGTGAAGTAAGGTTCAGGCAGCTTGGTTGAAGAACACCCCACTGGTATCCTCACACAACTCTGGTGTCACTAGTTTTACTTCATTGTGCTGACTGCTGTATGTATTCAGTGCCGTAGAGATCATAAAATATTTCTGTGCTAGATCTTCTCTGATGAATAGTACAGAAGATGTCTCAAGTTTCCATGGCAATGCTTCTGAATGTGCTTCTGTCACCAAAGAAAGAGGGACTTTCTTTTGATTAAGATTTGAGGGTTTTGTTTAAGATTGTGGTGAAACTGCATGTTGGTTGTTTGCCTGCCTATGGATGTGCCTCTGACTGATAGATAATCTGGAGAAAGAGGAAGCTGACATTTGGCTAATGGCAGAGACGGCCTGTGTCGTGCAACTACAGCTGGACCCCTGGACATGCTTAACTGTTCAGCTACAGATGCAGCTGCACAATCGCCCAACAGTTAAGCCTGTACCATTCTCTGCCTCTCATATCTGACCATCTGCTAGGGAAAAGCTAATTAAACCAAAACGATTCTTGCTGGGATTAAATCCCAGCAGCAGAAAAAATTGAGTATAGTACAAATATTGTTCTCCTACTACTGGATCAGGGTTGCTGCTTTATTTGTTCTTATAAAGAATTGCAGGCTATTCAGCTCAGTTGCTGTCAGGTAGGTGTTTAGCTCATGCACACTTTCCTTTCTCTTTTCTATCGCAGATCATTCTTGTCTTAGGTGCAAGAAATAAGACTGTCTTGCTGAATTTTTGTGCAGTTCCTTTCTTATGACAGCTGAGTCTGTTTTTCTTTAACTTGCAATTTGATGCAAAACCAGTGCACAAAGCTGGTTTTTTTTCTCCTAGTGCCTCGATTTCTCTGCTTATGGAATGGAAATTGTTCCTACCTTCTTCTTTGCATGTATTTATGGTGAGAATGAATCCTAGGGTTGGTGCAGGGCCACGTAACTTTATAGTTGCACCAGTGTGAATCTGAGACTTAAGACCAAACAGTTTATTGCAAAAATATATCTGCAGCCATTTGAGAGTTGAAGGTTAAATCTTATAAAACAGAAAATGTGGAAGTGTGGTGCCCTTAGCAACCAAACTCTTGTGTACCTACAATCTTTGATGCCACGTGATCTGGGCTTCAAAACAGCTCTTTCAAAAAAAAAAAAAAAGAAGAACTTACAACTCAGGTTGATTTCAGGGCTGCTGTGGGTACTCAAGTGACAGCTCACCACTATTCAGAGTTGTGGCAGAGTTTCTGAAGGCCAATGAGGGATTTAGTTCTCTTTAAGGGGCTCTGAGAGGATTCTTGTTATTGTCTTTCTGTGCTGGACTTGGAAAACGCACTGAAGAGGAAGTTAGTTCTGCACATGGTAGCTCAGAGGCAACAGTAGAAGGTGGCCCTGAGGAGAGAGAAATGGTTGTGTTGCTGGTATGGATATGAGGAAGACTAGTAAGCTCGAAGAGACACAATTGAGAAAGCAGGTAGAGATGAAAGACTGCCAAGAGAATGAAGATAAATGTAATCTTGATATTGAGGAGGAAGAGTTTGAATAGTTTTTAATGAGGAATGGAAAGAACACCACTAATTTTAGAATTTCTGAAATTTAATTTTGACTAATATGTTTTGTGGGGAAATGCTGTGGGTTTGTAGCATGTTAGCTCTGTGACCTAGGACTTGGTTTGTGTACGTGCTTACCCCACAGTTAACAGGAGAATGTATTTTGGTAGAAGAGGGTCAGTAGTAAGACTGTGCCTGGGGGCAGTTAGATAACATGCTCTAACTCCACACTCCAGTTTGCTCAGATAAACTGTTGGTGAGCCATACCCTTAGGAATGAACAAGTGGGGAACATTGTCTTCCCGGAACTGCTCCAGGTATGTTGGACATCAGCAAGCAAAAGCTGTGTGGGTGTATGGAAAACAGTGTACAGTGCGAGTATTTGTGATCACCCTTTCCATCCTGCCTGGGGAAAGTACAGAAAATGTTAAGCTGTGCTGGTCTGAGCATTGTTATGATGTTTATTTGGCATAGGATTAATAAACCTTTCAGAACATACAAATGTCAATACCTTTAGTAACTTAATATACCTTGTGTAGTGTAGTTAGCTTATTTTGGTTCTGAGAGAGGCTGCATTTTTGTGGGTTTGGGTTTTTTTGGAAGGAAAAAAAGCCAAACCAAACACCAAACCCAGCAAAACCTTCTCTGGAAGTAGAAAAGTGCAAAATAGGGTTAACTTCAATAACGGTAAGGATTTTACCATTTCGGGGAAGTTGTACTGATTTAACTTAATCAGATTAGAGACAGCTGTGATTATATTAGTGAAGCATTCATGTATAGGCATCTTAATTTAGTTTGTGTCTTGTATCTATCTATTTAACTTAAGATGTAAAGTGCTCTTAAACTGAATTAAGAACATTTGCCCAGAAGCGTTATACTGCTTTTTATTATTTTCGAAGTCAATTTAATTTAATACAGTGTATATGTAGACAAGACCTTTGGGAAAAAGCTGATCCTTTTTATTACTTGCTGAACAGTCTGTCATGTTTGGCTGCAGCCATGTGATCATAGAATGAAAGGGCCTGTTGTGGTGCATGTTGGTGGAGGATGGGCAAACTGATCATTGTGAGCCTTTGTACAACTTGGTCATTCTTAGCCACGGCGTTCAATTAAAGTAGGTTGATCCTCGTTGTAAATGAGGCTTTTTCCTGTCTAGAACAGATGTGAGACCCCTGTAATGTTATTTTAGGTTTCCTCCTCAGCCTACCAGTAAAAGTGCCTGCAGAGGTGGTTAATGTCCTGTTTAGGCAGCAAAAGCAACATCTTAAAACTTGGCACAAAAGTTTAATGTTAAAAAAAAAATCAGATGGCTGAGCAGGTTTGAGCTGGATTTTGCTGCTTTTCTTCATCCATAGATTGAAATAAATGTCATGCAATTTTGCTGCTGTTTCCTTCCTGGTCTGTGTCTCCCAACAGTATGTGCCACCTGCTATATATGGTGACTTACACATGCAAAACTCGCGGCCAAGAAATAAGTTAGTACTGCAGATGTCAGTTCTCTTTCTGGTTGAAAAGGATAAATCTAGTCAATACATCTTGTTTTCTACTTGCTGGTAAAGGCTCTATGGGAACAAAACTGGCACGTGAATTACTCTGCAAGTGTGGTTGTAGTGATAGCATTTCAGAATAAAGCTGACTGCTGTAAACAGCCACTTTATTTTTTGAGGTTTGTTTTTGTCAGCACCTGCAAGCATTAGGGCTGGACTTAGCGCTTGCTCAACATTGCAGATGCTCTGTAAGCTAAGTCACTGTAGCAACTTGTCCATCTGTCCTCTGTAAATAATGCAAATAATGTGCTCTGCTCCATTGTCCCACTGTGTAGATACTGCATAGTGTGTCAGCCATCTGTGCATCACTGAGACTCTCGGACAGAGGGGTTGTTTTGGAGAGTGGATTGTGGCAAGTGTATAGTTGAATGCTTCAGCAATGAAGCATTCTCTAGCATTACTATATCTCTGCTAGGGGGACAGCTCAGTGATATTCATATTCAGTCCCTGGCACTGAAGAGATGGAGATTGCAGTTTGCCCAGAACTTCTGAACCAAAGCTTGAAACAAGGGACCGCTGATAATAATTGCTGAGGGTTGTGTGAGACTTAGGGAGTACTTACAGGGGCTGAGAGTCTGACTCTCAGTAGTTGAAAAATTTAAGCTCTTTCTACCTTGTCCTAATTAAATGCCTTTTGATTTTATGCTCTAGGAAGGTAATGTATGGTTTTCCCCCTTTTCTTCCCGTCCTACACAGCACAGGATATGACCAAGGTCTGGGAAGGGAATTCCTGCATGTTGATTTTCTACAGAAATCTCCCTCTTTCATTTCTCTTCAAATGTTTGCTTGTTGTAGCCATTCCCTTGCTTGTGTTTGAGAAAGTTTAAGACCATGACTCCCAAATTTCCCTCCTCTGACCTATCAGCTTTATCCAGATACATGTTGTTAGATTATCAAGATTTGCTTTTCTAGTTGGGTCCAGACACTTTCAGAAATTTGTGAGAGTTCTCCTAATCTCCATGAGTTTTTGTCTAATGTTCTGGTATTTCTTTAAATTTCTGAGCAATATACTCCAGAAGTCTTCCTGTGGGACATCTTAAAAGAACAGATAAGAAGACAGAGTGAGGAAGGACATGGAACCCAGGGTGCAAAGATGAAGAGACTCTGAAAGTTTGTAGCCTGAACTACCTTGTGAGAGTTGGAAGGATCACTGAACAAGCTAAAGAGATCAAGCTAGCAGGTTCACTGAACAAACTAAACACGCTTCTGGTGTGTCAGCAGTTCTGAATGAGAAGCTGTCACTAGCCCTTGATGTAGCTGTCTGTGCTAAAGGTAACTTGGTAAATGACCTTTTGCTGAGCTGGTTCTTGTGCAATTTCAGGTGTAGCCATTAGAGGTGGTTCTATGCTTTATATGCATTAAAAAGCTGGTGCTCATTTCCTGGTCAAAATCTCCCCTGGGTATTTTTATTCTCCATTAACATTCCTTCTGAGGTTTGAATTCTGGTCCTTTGCTTCCTGTCCTGTTCCTGTTCAGATGTTAATCAGCTGTTGCATTCTATTCCAGTTACGTGTTAGTGATGTTAGTGCTTCTTGGTCAGTGTTGACCAGTCCTGGCTTCTATAAAAGAATTAGGGAAGGTAAGCTACTCTTAACACAGCAGAGAGTAGATACTAAAATGCACACTTAAGGGTGTGGAATGCAATTGAATTACAGGGAATGAGATCTTTGTATTGTGGAAAGAGAGAATGGGACTGTAAGAAAAGTGTGATTCTGATAATTTTTAAGAGATTTCTGCATGATGCAGTGGATATGACTGATACATGATATGTCCTGTGGTATTTCCATTCAACAAGAACTATGTATCACTGGAGTCCAGGGATTTCATTTTCACTGGAAATGTGTTAGGTGTTAAGTAGGGCTTGTTACATGGACTGTTGTTCAACAGCTAGCCTGATCCCTTTTTCTTGATAGCTCTTGGAATTGTTCCCATGCAGAGAACAGAGGTTTCTGCCTAACAGTCAAGGTTAATTGGTATGGAAAAGCAGGAAT
>NW_008236217.1:8714685-8725618 GCF_000691975.1 Corvus brachyrhynchos | reverse complement strand
CTCGATTTTAATCCAAGAGTCACTATAATGCTATTACTCAGATCTGAATCATGGGCATTAACATACAAGCAGAACTGAGATGTGAGTCTCTGCACTTGGAACTGTTATCAATTTATTTTAAAATGAGCTTCAGTGTAACCAGCAGCAGAATGGATCTGAACATTCTTTTGAGATGCCTTCTCTGAATGAAAAGATCTCTCTCATTAAATGTTAAAGGACCCTTTAATAACCTTTCAGTCCTTTTCAATTGTACTTGCACCAGCAGTCTACAAGTCCTGCTTTTAATTTCACACAGCTCATTTTTCTGTCCTGGACAGACATCCCTTGGTGCAGTTATTGCACCGTCCATCTCAGTGGTTAGTTGTCTTGGTCAGGCTTACTGCAGCAGCTTTTCAGGTAGTCTGCCTTGAGACTTTTGAAAGCTAAGGTTTCCTCTATCCATAAGCACAGGAAGGCAACTGGACAAGATTCTCTTGCATTTGCTTTTCATGAAGGTAGTCAGGAGATATTGATACCTCCTAAAGCAGGATGTGCCAATATCCTGTATTAGATATGCATGCAGAATATAGGTTGGCCCACAGAGAGCAAAAATTCCAGGTTAACTGTGGTGATCAGTTATGTGTCACAAGACATTTGGTTTTCTTACCTTGTGGGTATTGTACTTGCAAGTTTTTAGAGTGTGCTGACTCTGATAGCCACAAAAAAAATATTCTGTAGTGTCGCATTAGAAACAAATGTGACTGTGACTGTGTTATGGAATGTATTTTTTCAGTAAGTTTATCTTTCTGAATAAAAAGCAATGCTAAAGAAATGCTGCTTTTAAGAGGAAAAAATTGGAAAGGTGATGCAGTACCTGAAATAAGAAACTTTATCTGCATCATAATCACTATTTCTCTTGAGGAAGTGCTGATCCTCAGCACTGGTAAGCAGACTGTTTTATAAGGTCAGAAAAGGCGACACAAGAGAAGATGATGATGAAGAAAAGACTAGAAGTCCTCTGCTTCTTTGCAGGGAATGTTCAGCTATTGCAACCACAAGCAGGCAGAAGTTGTGTGCATCCTAGAACTAAATAAGTGTTGGCTACCTCAGACCTCAAGAGACTTGTCAGATATCAGGAAGACACTAGGTGCCTACAAATGTTATCTTTTTTTTTTTTCTCTTGTTCTTTCACTTTTTTCAAAGCATTCCTTTTTGAACTTCTTTTCTCTGCTAGGGACCTCTTTCTTGTTACTGGAGATGAAGCAATGCTCATGGGTGGTGGTGTGGTTTTGTATGCATGCCAAGTGGCTGTTTGTTCTGTACAGGGCCCACAGAACTGTCTTAAGCAATTCAATGCGAGATGACATCTGTTTCTGGTGTGTGGTAAAGGTTTTGCCTTTCTCTGATCACACAGAGAGCAGAGCTACCTTGCAAGTGGATTTTACACTGAGGGATGCTTTCTGGTAAAACCAGCTAGAGTCAAGCTTGTGTGCTGCCTGTGTAAGCTGCACTCTGTCACTGGGTCATGGTTAATCCCAGCTGGTAACCAAGTACCACACAGCCGCTTGGTCACTCTTCCCTCTGCTCTGAGTGGGATGAGGAGGAGAACTGGAAAGAAGTAAAACTTGTGGGTTGAGATTAGAACAGTTTAATAATTGAAATAAAGTAAAATATAATAATAATTGTAATGGAGAGAGGGAGAGGAATAAAACCCAAGAAAAACAAGTGATGAACAATGCAATTGGTCACCACCCGCTTACCAATGCCCAGCCTGTCCCTGAGCAGCAGTTGGCCATTCCCAGCAACTCCCCCCCGTTTATGTACTGAGCATGATGCCATTAAGTATGGAATATTCCTTTGGTTGGTTTGGGTCAGCTGTCCTGACTATGCCTCCTCCCAGCTTCTTGTGCACCATGGCATGAGAAACTGAAAAGTCCTTGAGTAAGCACTGCGTAGGAACAGCTAAACCATCAGTGTGTTACCAACATAACTCTCATCCCAAATCCAAAACACACCACTGTACCAGCTACCAGAAAGAGAATTAACTCTGTCCCAGCTGTAACCAGGACATGCTGTCCCTGTGAAGAAAAAGTCTGTGTGTGTTTCATCTTTGTGAGGCGGTTGAGGGATCCCCAGCTTTTTGCATGAACAAAGCAAATTGTTAGGTTTACACTGCAGTCTTCTGACCCTTTGTGTATTTGTGTGTGTCTGCCTGGAAGATGTGACTACTGCTTATGCTGATCAGTGTGAGCCTTGTGGCCCTCAATAAGCCATTCCAGTGAAGCTGTAATTGTCAGTGAGTTTAGAAATCAAGACTGGCACAACATTGGATAATAGCTAGAAGACAGTAGAATTGGACCTACTGCAGGTGATAGACTGCTAGGAAGAGGACTGTAAATGTTAAGGAACATTACTGATGAGAGGTGGAAAGGATGGACAAAAGGAACTAGGAGGTTAAGTTTCCTCTTGTATTACAGTGCTAATTAGAAAAGCTGAAGAGCTGCCTCCTGCTGTAGCTCCCGGCTAAAATTGAGCTTCTGCAGGATAGTCTTAATGTGGACTTGACAGCAAGCTCCTTCAAAGAGAGGCTTGTGAATAGTGTGATGAGCAGAATTAGTGCCGCCTTCTATTTCTGGATATTACCTATATCCATTTCTGCTTTGGAGCACGAGGTCCATCTGTTCTGCAGAGAGTATCTGCTCCTCTCTGAACAGAGGGGTGGTGAGTTGAACCGCCTTGGGATTCTCACTCTGTGGTAGCAAGCGGTGCTCAGGTGTTGTAGATGAGGAGACCTTTGCTGTCCTGTTCCCTGCAGGGATGTCTGCAAAACTAAGTTGGGCTGGTGTGGCAGAGTCATTGAAGCAGAATGATGGAGACTGGATTCTTGATGTTGGACAGGAATGCAGGTGGGGAAGCAGGGACCCCTGGAGCCATGTAGAAAAAACAGCTGCCTTTCCGAGGTCAGTTACTGGTCTGCACAGACATCCTGCTCAGTTGAGAGATGGTTAAATGACCTTTGCTTTCTGGGATACATTGAAGACACGGAGCTTTTTACCATGGTGACCTGGCATTAGATAGCAGTGCAATGGTACAGCAGTTTGCTGTTGACTTGTGCCCTGGCACTTGGCTATGGGTTGCTCTGAGCATGCCTGGTTGTTTCCATGTTTTGTGCTGATAGGTGACAGCAAGTTTCCTTTCTCATGTTTCAGGAACTGTTGGCCAGATGCTGCTGAATGCTGACAGGGGAAAGCTGATTCGGAGACAAATGACCAGAAATGTTTGGACACGTCGTCACTCGGGATCTGTAAGTCCTTGTTTGAGGGAAAGTTGCCTGGCAGCCCTGTGAGTTTTTGAGTATGGAAATTCTCAGATCATGAGGGTAGATTTCAAATCCTGGTATCTTTTCCAGGTAAGTGGGGCTGAGATGGCAGGTAGCATGGTTGCTGCCTCTAGGGCAGGAAGCAGGAGAGTTCTGTTTGAGCCTGAGGAACTGTGTGCTGAGAGACAAGGAGGCCTTTGGCATGTTCGTTCTGAGCACAGCTGCAGTGGAAACATGCATGGGTGCAGCTGTTCCTGGAAGCCTCTGTCTGTCTGCCATGTGGCTGGTGGTTATCCCTTGATGCTGAACCAGCTCCTGCTGAGAGTTAATGGAAAAGCAGATTCAAGCTATACTGCCCTGATCCTTCCTGGAGGTGCATGTTCTCCCTTTCTCCCCTCATACTTTACAGTTTGCCCCACAGAGCAGTTAATGCTGTTGTGAAGCTGTTTTTCCCTGTGCTAGTTGAGACCCGACTACAGCATTATAGCAAGGAAAGGGGCCAGACAGCTTGTTGGGGCAGGGCCAGCACTGGGGCACCTCTTCAATTTGTTTTGGCAAAGCTTGATTTTGCGTGGTTCTGGTTGCCTGCTTGTTCCATTCACCTTGAATCTGACTCTCCCTGCATGTGTGTAACTGCTCCACACCCTGCTCTCCTGTCCCACCTCCCAGGGCTTCGTGCCACTGACAAGGGAAAAGTAGCACAACATCAATAGTGCTTCAGGGAAAGGAAGGTTTTACTGAATTCTCTTTCATGCCAGTGGCGGAATGATGGCAACAAAGCTACTCTCTTACAGCTGACTAACCCAGATTAACCCAATTCTCTTCTTGTAGTGAGGGGTACATGTTGTGGTTTGATTTCAGCTGCCAACTAAGCATCAACAGCTGTTGGCTCACTTCTCACCCCTCAGTGGAATGGGGAGAGATTTGGGAAAAAAGTAAAATTTTGTTGGTTGAGATACAGACAGTTTAATGGGACAGAAAAGGAAGGGCTAATAATAAAAGAATTAGAATGTACAAAGCAAGGGATGCACAGTGCAATTGCTCACCACCTGCTAACCAATGCCCAGCTAATTCCTGAGCAGTGGTCCCTGGCCAGCTTTCCCCCTAGTTTATGTATTGACCATAATGCCATATGCTATGGAATATCCCTTTGGACAGTGGGGGTCAGCTGTCCTGGCATGTCCCCTCTCAGCTTCTTGTGCCACTCAGCCTACTCCCTGATAGGGTGAAAAGCTGAAAAATCTTTGCCTTTGTGTAAACACTGCTTAGCAACATCTAAAACACCAGTGTGTTATCAACATTATTCTCATCCCGAATCCAAAGCACAGCACTTACTAGCTACTAGGAAGAAAATTAACTCTATCCCAGACAAAACCCGTAAAATACCCCAGGCTTTGACCAGAGAGGAAGGTTATTTCTGAACCTGTTTTGTATCCGTGGTTGGCTGGATATTTTACAGAGGCCTGTCAACAGCAAGGTAGAGTATGATATGCTGCTTGATGGAAATCAGAGGGTAGCTTGCCTTCCTCCCTTGTGGAGGTGTTGGGTTATCACAGCTCTAGGCACAAATGTTTTGGCTCAAACAAGAGCCTGATAATTGCCAGCTCATTTGTGGGTGAAAAGCACTGACTTAAAAGGATGAGTGAGATAATTGTTAGCATCACCAAGCTTCTGTACTGAGGGCTTCACAGTTAGCATCCCTCTGCAGTGGCAGGGAAGATTAGCTGGGAGGGTCCTATTCTAAAGGAGGTTTGTTTAGTCCTCCCTGGAACCAATGTTGCTTTGAAGCCATTGATTCATGAATTTTGAGTTTATGTGATTCCAGCTGCCTGAGTGCCTTGAACATTTCCTTGCCATGTGCCTTTCCGGCTCTTGCTGGGCTATGTGGCCAGCTATTTCTAAGTTCATTTTCTTTACTTTCAGAAGATCTGATGGAGGTTGAGGTGGGTACCTGGAATGAGGTGGCCATTCCAGTTGTCCTTGGTTATAAATATTCCCTATGCATTACGTACTTACGGGATGAGATTTCAAGCTGGCTGTTTTGGTGGATGCTAAGCTATTTGTTTCTCTTCTTCAGGTCATCTCTGTGAGTGTCCCAGCTTCATGAGGCTTCGAATTTGAGCCCAGGCTGGTAAGTGCTCATGTCCTTATGAACTAGAGTAATGATTGTGATTTCAGCTGGGCATATCTTATGCACATCTCCTGTCCTTAGCCTGGCAGAATTGACAGAAGAGTCTCTTAGACCACCTGTTTGATAGTGGGCCATTTACAAACCTGCTTTGGGTCAGGTTTTCAGCCTTTCTCTCTGAAAAAGGAGAAATGTCTTCCCAGCAAATGAGACCTATCTGTTTTGCTTAGGGATGCAGTGCAATGTGTATTCAGTATCATGGATGTAATTTTTCTAAAATATTAGAGATTTCTTCACCTACTTCAGTCTTTTTAGGAGAAGGGACCTTGAGGAAATGACTGCAGCAAGGGAAAGTTCCCAGCATTCTGATGGGGGAGATTTACATGTTAGTCCTAGGAAGTTGTTCGTGTTTGTGGAAAGGTGCAAGAAACCTTTGTGAGCTTGTGTTTGTAGCAGAGTGAAGGACAGTTTGCAAATGTACCTGTGAAGTGTAAAGCCTATTATGTCTTGGGACCACTCTGTGCTTGGTGCTGACACCTCCCACTTGCCAGTTCTCTCAGGGGACTCAGTCTAGGTGTCAAAAGAGGCAGCTACATGAGAGTGGATAAGAATTGGAGAGAACTCCTGGGGTGCCATTCAGGCTCTTACCATGTAAAATGTCACTGTCCAACACACAAAGCAAGTGAAGTCTGCTGGGTCACGGGCCCAGTGGTAGCTGTCAGCTGCAGCTGTGTAAATGGGAGTTGTGTGGCCCTGCTTGTAGAAGTGGGGAGAGAGCATGGTTTGAGAGAACACAGGTCCTGCACTTTGAAGTGCTGCAGGTCAGGTGCTGAGGATTGCAGAGATGCTAGGCTTGCTGAGTATAAGGGTCCTGCAAGGGCAAGGAGAATGAGAACTGGGCACTTAATCCAAATATAGGACAACTATCAATGATGCATATGTTGTCACTGAGGAAAGTCTGGTATTGGGCTCTGCAGCACCTGCTTAGTATCTCCAAGACTTCTTGTCTTGTGTACAACAGGCTGTTGACATTCTGGCTGCTTGTGGGGAAGTCTTCCTGCCCTCCACTGCAGACTCAAAAGATGGAAAGGAGGGTGTTTCTTCCATGTGTACAAGACAGCTGCTTTTCTTCTACCCTATTTTTTGCTCTTGTACTGCTCCTGCAGCAGGAAGAATCCCAGCATGGGTAGGATGAAGGAACTAATCTTTCCACTAGTGGTACAGCTGCATGTCTACTTATTGTACACTTATTCACTCTAAGGGTGGTGAGGTACCGGAACAGGTTGCCCAGAGACTCTTCATCCCTGGAGGTTCAAGGCCAGGCTGGATGTGGCTCTGAGCAACCTGGTCTAGTGGAAGGTGGCCCTGCCCATGGCAGAGGGGTTGGAATGAGATGATCTTTAAGGTCCCTTCCAACACAAACTATTCCATGATTCTGTGTTACAAAACCTGGCCTTAGGTACCAACGTCAGTGACAGTGTTCCCTAATTTGATGCCACCTGTGATTTGGGGGTTGTCTTTGTCTTTTTTGCCAGAGTTATCAGTTCTCCTGACAAGTCTCCCATGGTCTGCTGTGCCAGGGTCCCAGTGTAAGCCAAAAAGTTCTGGGCTCTTTAATGGCTGAAGTCTCCTCCCACATAGTCCCTCCTGACAGTGACAGGACATGATCAATAACTCCTGCTCCAGCTGTCACTGCTGCCTGTAAAGCTTGCAGTTTCCATATTGAAAAAGGCCTTTCCTAAAGAGCCTAATCAATATGCTGCTGTGAGGTCTGTTCTCATTTGCTATATATAATCTGGACACACACAACTACGTGAGTGAGCGTGTGTAGAGGGGGGAGAGGATGTGCCAGCCCTCTGCTCTCACTGGCTGGGAGAAGGACACTGCTACCTCTTACTTTGCTCCCTCTCTTGCAGCTGCTGCTCAAGGCTTGTGGCTACATCCTTTCCCTGCTCTATTAGCACTCTGCATGGGGACCTGCTCTGGGACTCCAGGGGAGAGCCGTGACTCTGTCTTCTGTACACTTTCTGCTGTTGGTAGGTAACCCACTTTCGGAGCCACGCAGGTGGGAGGATGTCGAGCACAGCCCCGTCAAAGAAGCCTTATCGCAAGGCGCCCCCGCAGCATCGCGAAATCCGACATGAGGTACCCATCATTCGTGACGACCAGGATGGAGTGATCTTGGCTGAGCAGAGTCAGGTAACAACTTGCCGGGTGACAAAGGGCTTAACACCATTGCACCAGCAAACAGGGTTTAGTTACACCGAGGCAGGCCAGCTCGAGCAGGCAGAGGGGTTTGAGGTTTGCAACCTGAACTTCTCCTCATCGTGGTCCCTGGAGTCCAGCAGTGAGAAGGAAGTGGCAGGGTGCAGAGCAGAGTTGAACATCAAGAGCCAGACTGTCTCACCAGCACTTCCACGTGGTGGGAAGATGGGGCAGCGAAGTGGGAAGCGGTGCTCAAACCGCAGTCGTGGGCACCACAGCAAATTTGTGAGCCGTAGCATGGAGACAGTTCTGGTGTCTGGAGATGAAAGACACCATCCCACTTGCTCTTTCAAGAGCAGAAGCCTGGAACGCTCACTTATATTTAAAGAGCCTCCCGAAGTCCTGACACCGAGGAAGTTTCGTGTCTCTTCTACACACCTGCCTCTCAAAGGGATCTTGAAGCAGACCAACATGACAGGCTCATGCCCTGAGAGCTTATGCAAGTCCCGCTCAGTAGAGACACTTTGCCGTGGTCGTGGTTCACGCAAGTACAGTGATCCTCAGCTCTGCCTCAGCCCTAGGGAGAAGCGCTCCCTGGAGCACAGCAGCAGCAGGGCCGCTGACTCTGTCAAGCGCAGGGAGAAGATCACAGAGGAAAAACTGAAGTTCTCCAAATTCCTGGATGAGATTACCCAGCGGGTGCTGAGTCCCAACCGCTTGCGCTCACTGGGAGAGACCAGGGGAGCAGAACAAGACCAGAACTCTCCCCTTTTCCCCAGAAGCTCTGTGCCAGCAGGCCAAGGGGAAGGTCGTCTGAAAGGGGTCAAAACCAAGCATGCAACTGAAAGATCCCCCTGCCCAAGCAGAAGAAAAGCAGAAAAGAAAAGTGAGGGGCTGGGAATGGCTTCGGGCCAGAGAAAGTATGCTGAGGAAGCTGAGAGAGTTTCCAGACTAAGAAAGAAACCTGTCCTTGGGAGGAAGGACAGTAAGGGAAAACTTTCCTTGGAGAGAAGGGTAGTAGATCTGTGTCAGTATGAGCCGCAGCAGCTGGCAGACCTGGGGCTGGCAGGGACATCCTCTGGGCAGCAGCATTCACTGTCTTCATGGAAAAGCAGTGCAGAGGGCAGAAGGGATGAAAGCAGTCCCTGTTCACAGCTTTTACAGCCACACCATCAGTGTGCTAAGCTTGGGCAGAAGCGTGCAGTGGAGCCGAACTACCCAGAGAAAGGATCCTGCTCCACTCCAACATGCTGGAGTCGGGAGGAGGGACCACCTATCCCATCTAGATCCTCCCCTTCCTTCAACCTGGCACTAAACAAGGTAGGTGCCAGGGTCACCAACTTGCAGGCAGGGCTCTCTCAAAGGCCAAACCCCTACCTGGATGTCATCTAGTCTGTAATGCCAGGGCAGAGAGCGAGAGCAGGCCCCCAGACCTCATGTTGTGGGTGCTTAATCACCAGAAGGTGCTCTCTTGTGGGTGCCACTCATGGCTGTGCTACAGGTTGGGTTACTCCAGGGGGTAACCAGCTTCCCTTTGGCCCAGGACTTAAGGAAGGTAGAAACTGGTGCTGTTCTCCCCACTGCAGACTTCCCAGGTGTTTGCTGGTTGGATGCCCTTCAGGCTGCTGGGCAGTAGGTGTGTGCTGGAGGGAGGCAGCTCTGTTGTCAGGAGGTGCTGGGATGTTCCTGGTGCTTTGTGTATGCCCTGTGCCTGGCTGTCTTGGGGTACTGGGTGTTTGTGTGATGGCTGTTTCAGGTTCTTTAAGCTTTCTCCTCTTTTCTCTAGCCTGCTTTGAGGCAATGCCATTACCTTGTATTAATAAGAATCACATTATCCCCTTTGCCTGGTCACTATCATCTGCTGTTTGTGTATTTGTGAGGGCAGGGGAGGCAGTTGCTGGATAATTCCATGTGAATTAACTGATTGCCATGTGGAGTGAGGAGGCAAGAAAAGAATGGATTGATGCTTTGCCTTTAGGAACAGGATGGTGTCTGCAGGTGGTAAAGACCATTGTTTTAAAGTGTGAATTAATGAAGGAAGCAGCCCCTGATGTCTTAAGGCCAGAACTGGGATGGTGTACCTTATGGAATTGTTAGCAGCTCAATGGCTGTCTGACCTGGTCTCTCAGCCCAGGGCTGACTGTGACCCATAATGGACTCTCTGAAGTGTGGCAGCACTTGGGTTTGTGAAGTGCTGTTGGTATGAAGCACCAAAAATCATCCATGGGCAGTTTGGGCTTTGTGAGAGTGGTCCGAGTCTTGGGCTTTCACAGAAAATACGGTTGTTTCTAGTGCTAGTTAAATATCTCCCAGCCATCTTGTCAGGCAGCAACCATCTCATGGGTTAGCACAGGGAGTGCAAAGGAAGTGAAAATACCTGAACTGTGTGCTCTGTCTGCTCCCTGTGTCCTTGTTCTGCAGGGCCCTGCTCCAGCCATCTCTGGGGATCTTGCCCATAACATTTTCTTTTACGGGCTTTTCTGACCTTTTGTGTTTCTTCTGCTATCCTAGAATAGTTACAGTGGCTGGTTTCAGGTCTGCAGAAAGAAACCTTTTTCACGGCACAATCTGGGTGGTATAATTGGTAGCCATAATTTTCAGGTCCCAAATGATTGTGTCTCGTGCTTTTTGTGGGGCTTCAGGAGCCTCACAAGTGATTGCTGCGGTGACAAGTGAATCCTGTGTATGCTGGCCTGTGAGTTCCCACCAGCTGTGGATGTGGAGGAAGCTGAAACACCAGCTAAGGTGGTGATGTTACAAGAGATGCTGAGATTGCTCCATGGGGAGGGTAAAGTTACCTAACTCGTGTGGTGGATTCTAGTCCAGCTCTTCTACCCTGAACCAGGACACACAGTGTGTTTTGGTATCAGATAGCTGAGCAGTGTGTACAGATCCTTGTAGCTCTAAGCTTGCCTGGTATGAACTGTCAGAGCAGGGGAGGAAGAGTCACAGCTAGGGTCTAGCAACCAAAACTGCCTTTTAGGACAGTGTGAGAGACCAACTCCTCCTCTAAAAGAATCTCACAGCTGTTTTCTTCCCTGTGCAGGAACCCTTGACGGATGCAGAAAGGATGAAGTAAGTGTCCTGCTCCCCCTTTATGCCTGTCATACTGCAACTGTGTAGGTTCTGATTACTCACATCCTGCCTGTGCCACCTGCACAGTGAAGCTGACTGGCCCTGCAGGCTCCTCTCAGATCTTCAGTCGTCTTGGGGCTGTGTGGGCAGATCTTTGGTCTGTGCCTTGCCAACCTGTGCCTTGCATGTCCCGCCCACTGGAGGAGGAGGGAAAAACTGCCACCACC
>NW_008236217.1:8710195-8714653 GCF_000691975.1 Corvus brachyrhynchos | reverse complement strand
TGGGAGGGAAAAAAAGCAGGTGAAGTCTTTAATACAGGTGGAGAGAGGATTTTTCCTTTCTATTCTTCTAACCTGGACTGGGATAAATTATTGATTGGTTTTCATTCATTGGTGAGAGACACTGGAGCTGTGCAGCTCATCTGTCTTTATGCAAGCACTGTAACCCGAGAGGGAGCTGGGAGCCATGGCTGGCCAGCTGGCATGTGCTTCTTTGCCCCTGCTCCAAGCGTGTTTGTCTGTCTGTCTTGACCGAGATGTACCTCTTGCGTCATGTGTTGAAGTCTCCTGTCAGTTCAGTTCCTGACTTCCTGGGGCCCCTCTGAGGGCTCTTGGGCCCTAGTGCAGGGCAGCGGGGTGGGGGTGCTGGTGTGGAATACCCCTTGTGCATTCAGTGCTACCTTGTTCCTGTTCCTGCCCCAGGCTACTGCAGCACGAGAATGAGGAGCTTCGTCGACGGCTGACATATGTGACTAACAAAATGGAGGCAATGGAGAGGGAACTGGAGTCAGGTCAGGACTACCTGGAGATGGAACTGGGTCAGAACCGTGAGGAGCTGGAGAAGTTCAAGGACAAATTCCGTAGGTATGGAAATGAGAGGGGTAGAGTTAGAGAGATCCCTCACACCAAAGGCTCCCTCAGCTGGCATGAGCAGGCTGTGCCCTGTTGCGCAAATCAAAGGCATGCTGCATCCTTGATAAGGCGCACCTCCAGACTCTAGGGGAGATAAAGGCTCTGCAGCCATTATTTCTTCCCGAGTACAGTGTAGGAATGCTGCCAGCATGAAAAGCTGATGACAGGGAATTCTTCATCTGTTGGATGTAAGCACGTGTGCAAAAAAAGCCACTGGTGGCTGCAAGAAAATACATCATTGCTTTACCTGAAAAGTACCTCAGTTAAAAATCAGTGCCAGTCACTGGTCATGTGCTTAGACATGCCATAGCTCAGAGGAGTCCTCCAAAGTCATCTACATCCTCTCCTGCAGGATCCTTTCACCCAGCCAGCCTCATCTTGCCTCCAGTAACTTGGGGTCTGAAAGCCATCGTGTCAGAGGTGAGGCATAGTTAGTATGCCTGGTTGTCTTAGTAGCAGTCTTTCTGAGTTCTGGATATGATGGTTTTCTTGGCACCTATGAAGACAACTTGAGTAGGTGCCTGAGATCCATTCCCAAGCATACAATCGTGTTTCTGTAGGTTGCAGAACAGCTACACTGCTTCCCAGAGAACCAACCAAGACCTGGAGGAGAAGCTGCATGCCCTGGTGAGTGCCCTATTAAGTCACTACAGAGATGAGGTAGAAGAGACCAGTGTGTGTTAGAAGCAGATGGGGGAAGGGGCCCTGTCTTTACCCAGCAGATGTGGCAGTGGGTGAAGGGTGAGATTCTGGGCATGACCTTCTACTCCCCATTCTGGCTGGTGTCATGAGTGGTTTTCTTGATTTACTGAGCCCCTCCGTGGTCACATATGAGAGCTTTGGTTCCTCACAACATAATTGCATGGTATTCCGTCATGTTGCTTCAGTCCCTCTCAAAATGCCAGGGATGTGTCAGCCAGTCTTGGGGTGGTCATCCTGGGAGGATGGGGGCTGTCAGAGCAGCGCCAATATGCGTGTATGTCTGTTGTGTGCATTCATAACACTCATGGCTGTTTCTTTTCTCTCCCTCCCCCTCTCTTTCTCTTTCTCCTCCCCACGCTGCCGCTGGCACACTCTGGGCGCACTCACCTCTCAGGCCTCTCTCAGCCAAAGCTGGATTTTTGCAGTTGCGTCTTTTCGTTTGTGTGTTTTTCCTTTTTCCTCTTTACGTGTCTCAGCCTGTTGTTCTCATTGTCAGTCCCACATACACCATCTCAGATGGAGGGGCCCCAGCCCTCGTCCAGCCAAGGGCTCACCTGGTATCCAGCAGTTGCCCGCAGATGCAGCAGGTCCTAGCTTGCAGGGCTCCATCTTAAGAGTGTTTGACTCTGAGCCAGCTGGAGCATGGCGTGTTGGGAAGTGGTGCCCATAAGCTGCAGCACCGCACAAGATGTGGATGGCTGTGAGCCTCGTTTGCTCCCTTTCCTTCCCCTTCTGATCTGTGAGCAGGCAAGTCAAATAGCTGAGGTGCTGATTGCCCAGGGTGAGATTTCTTTGGTCCTAGAAGTGGAATTTCTTGGGTTAATATTCATTGCCAATTATTCATTGTGCTGGTGCCTGAAGAGACCGTATACTGGGGAAGTACTGGCTCTCCATCCCCTTGCCTGTCTCTGTGCTGTACCTGTGACACACAGTTGGCCCTGGTGGTCACAGCCTTGCAACACCCTTGGGCAGTTTGGAAGAACTTCTTGAGAAAGCAATAGCTTGGTTGTTCTGAGTTGTCCCTCTTTGCTGTTACATCTGGGTCTCTATCAGCCCTGCACCTGAACTGTTAGGGAGTCTAAAGAGGCAAGATTGCCTGCTTTAGAGAGGACATTAGCTGAGCTTCAAATGAAGCTACAGGTCCTTTTACTTTCTAGAGCAAGGCTTAAACTCTTTCAAGATGGTGCCTTCCCCCTTTTGTCCATTCAGTATTGACTGCTGGATCTTTTCAGGCAGTATTCTTGTTTCGGTTTCCCCAGGAAAGAGGGCTCACAAGCTCAGAGGTCTTTTCTACCAGTGGCAGGTTGGGACTGATCACTCAAAACCACTAGCTTTTTATGAGGCACCATGGGAACCAGGGGCAGAGAGGAGACATGCTGGTGCTGCAAGAGATACTGCATTAAGGAGGTTCAAACTCAACCTGTTGTCTCTGTAGCTAGCAGAGTGGCTGGTCCTCTTTGGCTTTTGGAATCACCTTCTTTTGAAGAGGGTTGTCTTCCTTGTCTGTCTGTCTGGAAGTTTTTTGTATCCCAGCTGAACATGTCATTGTGCTATGCTTGGGCTGAGGTGGGTGGTGAAGCCAAGTTCTGTGCTAGGGAGTTTTAAACCTGGTGTTCTTGCATCCCAGATTAAAAAGGCAGAAATGGACCGCAAGACGCTGGACTGGGAGATTGTAGAGCTCACTAATAAATTGCTTGATGCCAAAACCACCATCAATAAGCTGGAGGAACTCAATGTAAGTGTTGGTCTGCAAATGGCTGCGAAAGTGTGTGAGGTGTGGGCTTTTCCTTTTGTTCAAAGTCATTAGTGTAAAGCAGCACGTGAATGACTCCAGTGTGTATGGAAGTGTGGGAGCTGTACATAATAGGGCCAGACAAACAGAAGAGGGTCTGAGGGGTTGAACAGGGAGAACGGATCTTCAAGTTTGATGTATTTACTCTTTTGAACTTAGGGTTTGACCTGAGTCTGAGCTATATCTATGGAGGGGTCATTCATTCCAGAGCTGGGAGGGAGCTGATGCCTTTTCTACACCATTAATGTAGCAGTTCCTGGATCTGGTGCCTGACTGTATTAATTGCTCTCAACTCCCTCCAGTCTGTCTGCATCATCAGATATGACTGAACTGTGGGATGGGAGAGAAAATATGGTGGGATTTTTGGGGATGATTAAAATCCCCAGAGGGAGAGGGGATTGATACACTGACAGAGGACATGATGGCAACAAGGATTGGAGTTGAAAGGGACACCTTGGCTGAGTTGTAAGGAAATACACGAAGGTGTGGGGAGGGAGGAATGGCAGTGCCCTCATGAGCGATTCATCAGATGCCGCCTCTGGCTTCTGTTCAAGCAGCATCTGGTCTGGTGGTGCCTTTTTGGGTAAGAGTTTGGGCGAGTTTGACAGCGTTACACACTTGTGCCCTCTCTTGCAGGAACGCTATCGACAGGACTGTAACCTTGCAGTACAGCTGCTCAAGTGTAACAAGTCTCACTTCAGGAACCACAAGTTTGCTGATGTGAGTAGTAATCCTGCTGAGGTGGGGAAGAAGGGCTCATGGGCTTTGACTGCATTTTGCTTTCTCTGCAGGGCTGCTGGCCTCTCATCCTTCAGCCTCGGAGGTGGGGGGAGGCTCCTGTTCCCACTCCCACTGAGAGGGCAGCACAGAGCTTCTGCCAGCTCCTCTTTCATGACAGCTCCATTTCACAGTTCAGCCAGGAGCTGTTATAAAAAGCACAATAACCTTGAACTTGATAGCCTGCTGGGTGTGTGCTGGTAGCTGGCAGGAGGACAGACCTCTCTCTTACTCTCCTCCATCCTTTTCCCTTCCTCACCTGGCCACATGGAAGGGCCATACTGCCTCATAAGAAGTCAAGCAGCAGTAGTCTGACCAGATGTCACTTACTCCTCTGAGGAGAAATGTGTGAGGTGGTATTCAGGGTGTTTTCTAGGCCTTCTGAACGGGAGAGGCTGGTACCGACTTGCTCCCCCTCGTGGGGAGGAATGAAGATGGGGGCAGTTTGGCTCATCCTACTCTCATCTCCTTTCACATTAGTAGCTTCAGTTCTTTGGTTGAAAGTATCATCCAGGCCCGTACCCCAGCTCTCCTTCCCATACCTCTAGTCTCTTTCC
>NW_008236217.1:8704747-8709651 GCF_000691975.1 Corvus brachyrhynchos | reverse complement strand
CTTTCCCTTCTTTGTGTTCCTCTCAGCAAAACTACGTGCTTGTCTTTTTTAACTTAGCAGGTGACCACTATGTCACCCTCCCCCACGGTGTCTCAAATTAGCACTCTTGAGGTCAGTGTATCAGTTACTGCTGGGGTAACCTTGACCTCTCTCCCAGCTGTCCCCCCCTCTCTGGAGCTTTGAATTCTGCCCCCCAGAGCGCTGTGTTCCACATGGCTGCCACTGGAGGGGGGTTGGTGCTGACCAGCTGTGCAGACAGCCTGCCTCACAGCCAGCTGTTGTTGTGCAATGCACCCTGCATGCCCAGATGTGGGTGCAGTTTCCTTCTGGCTGTGATGGGACAGATGTTGCTATGCCACTGAGTGGCCTGGGGAGCTCTGCTCTCCGCTTCATGCTGCACTTGCCTGTGGGGTGACCAAGATGAGGGCAGCTTGGCAGAGTAATGGGGAGAGCATTAGTGCCCATTTGCAGGACAAGGGGTAGTGCTTACCTGCTGGTGAGACCCCAGTTCAAAAACTTTGGTAATAAGCCCAATGTTTGTCTCTCTGAAATTGAGAGAGTGAGGAAGCGGGGTGACGTGGTGGAGTTGGTAGGAACATGGGAAGGCATCGATCCTGGTCTGCAGGCAGGCTGCCAAGGCAGCATGGCTGCAATTACGCATTCAGGGAGCACTGTGGATCTCAGCAGTGGGGGCTGTAGAGTCACTTCAGTGCAACCACCAGCTGATTTTCCACAGATCAATTGACCCCTTCCTGGCATGTGCTGGATGGGCCTTATGTCTGTGCTCACAGGCATGTGGGACTGAGCCCACATGCTGTCTTTACCTGCTCACTTTGCCAAATGGGGCCTGTGAACCATGGCCTAGAACGAGCATGACTGCTGTGATAGCTAGAGAGCCTTGTTAGTTGCTCATGGGGCAGGTTTACTTTGAAAAAAGATACCCTTCCGAAGGCAAGGTAGGTGAATGTTAGGGTCAAGATAGTGAGTACAAAATACACATGTAGGTTGGTTGGAAAAGGCAGATTATGTGGAACTAAATGGCTTGTGTGGCAGCCCCTTCTAATGTCCTTTTTCTTCTTCCTAGCTTCCCTATGAGCTGCAGGACATGGTGAATAAGCATTTGCACAGCACTCAGGAGTCTGCAGGCCCTGGCCAAGAAGCAGCCCACACCTTGGCTCCATCTGATGTTGTGCCCACCTCTGTCATCGCCAGAGTCTTGGAGAAACCAGAATCTCTGGTTCTGAATTCAGCCAAGTCTAGCAGTGGTAACTGTCCCATGGCTGAGGATGTCTTTGTGCATGTGGACATGAGCGGAGCTCTTCCTGATGCCTGCAACAGCACAGGGCAGACGGGGAAGGAGGGAGGAGATGTGGGGAAACAGCAGAATGGTGGCTGCAAGCTGCAGAGTAGTGCAGAAAGTGTGCCTGAGGAGGTGCCTGCCTTTGAGAAGCTAAGCCCATACCCTACTCCCTCACCTCCCCATCCTATGTACCCAGGGCGCAAAGTGATTGAGTTCTCTGAGGACAAGGTAAGGATCCCAAAGAACAGCCCCCTGCCCAACTGTACATATGCTACGCGCCAGGCCATCTCTCTCAGCCTGGTACAGAGTGAAGATGAGAGCTGCGACAGGCACCGGACACTCCCCAGCAGCCCTGCTTCAGAAGGGCGCCGTTCAGCCTCCAGCTGTTCCTGTCAGCAGTCCCCCAAAGCAGCCAGAGCTCACGGCTCTTCCCAGAGCAGCCCATTCAGCAGCCCTCCCCAAATCCCGAGCGCCTTTGCCAGCTCTGCGAGCTCTGAGGAGGACCTGCTGGCTAACTGGCAGCGTATGTTTGTGGATAAGGCACCCCCCACCTCAGAGCGAGTGCTGATGAACCGCACTGCTTTCAGCCGTGACACAGCCCCTGAGCTCCAGAAAAGGTTCAGCCGCTCCATGCAGGAGCTGGGTAGGGCAGCCTCAGCTTACTCGGATGGTGAGGAGTCTGCTAAGAGCTGCAGCTGGACCGTGAGCCGGGACTCAAGCGTGGACACAGACAGCACCGAGTCCAGAGCCCGCAGGAGCCATTTCTCCTCAGACTATGGTACAGATTTCTCCCAGGATGAAGCCCAGAAGCTGTTGCATGAAAGCAGCGGAGGCACTGCTGAGCCTGAAAGCCCCTCACCAGAGAAGCACAAGGACTACGTAGATCTTGGCTTACCTGAGAGCCCAGCTGAGGAGAGAGAAATGCTGCTCCAGGGAAACAAGGAGAGCAGCCAAGGAGGTGCCCAAGAGGAAAGTGGAGAAGGCAGGGTCAAGCCTCCTTTCAGTCGGCCACACCGCAGCCCCAAGAGGATGGGGGTGCACCACTTACATCGCAAAGACAGTCTGACACAAGCCCAGGAACAGGGCAACCTTCTCAGCTGAGGCAGAGCTAGAAGCAGCCACACACTGCAGAGCACACTGTGGGATGCCTCCATCAGTCCACCTGAGGGAGAAGCCTCCTTTAGTACCGTACTACCTGGGGGAAATCTGCTCTGAGATTTTATATTTATTCTCTTCTTTTGCTACTTGGAAGAGGTGGGGTCTCCCTTCCCTGGCAACTCAGACCCACAGTACTAGCACACAGTGTGCAGAAGCACACCCACTGTCCCAACACACTTGCAGCTCTCTTCACAGCCTCACACTGGTGCCTGTACCAGAGCTAGTTCTTGGTACCCCTTGTCCTGGTGCCTGTGCCTCTTTTTGCTCTCATCCCCCTTCCCACTCAGGTACCTGAGGCCCTGGGTGCTCTCGTGCTGTTTCCCCACACCTGCTCTGCTCTCTTTTAACTTGTGCCAACAGGGCAGAGTGCCTGTGTGGTGGTGTCTGATTCCCTGGGAGCCCCAGGGGCTGTGAGTGGGGCACGAGGACTCTCCCAGCAGATGGCTGTGTGCCGTGGGGATTTGCTGGGATTGCTGGTGTCTCATTTTCCTGCTGGGTTTTGTTTTCCCCAGCTGCCCACTGGGTGGTTCCCCAGAATCTGCCTCAGCAGGTCGCTGTTGCATGTCTCCAGCATTGGGCTCAGCACCTGGTCCCCACTGAGGCAATGCACAGGTGCTTGTGCTGTGGGACACGGGTGCTGCCTGCTGGGCGCTGGGGTTTTTGTTTGTGTGTCTCCTCCCTCACACCTCTTCCCCTGCTCTCTGTGCTGTTGTTTTGTTTGAACGGTGCTAATGCTTTGCTCTTGGGTGGGCTTCTTTCTTCTTTCCAAGCCTTTGGTTTTGGGGTGTATTGTTTTTCCTTTTCCCCACCCTGTGTAAACAGACACAGCCGTTGGCAGCCGGTCTGATGCCTGCACTGAGGGTGTGTAGAGGAGTCTCAGCTATCAAGAGCTGTGCTTCCCTCTGATCCTGGCCTCCAGCCTGCAGAAACCCCTCCAGTCTCAAGAACAAGGTCTTGCCCTGGGCAAGCAAGGCGTGAAGGATGCTACCGGGCTTTTCTGGGCAGGGCTTGGTGCAGGGCCAGCAGGGATGCGAGGGCAGCATGCTGAGGAGCTGCTGCCTGCAGATGCACTACCTCATGGCTCGGCAGCAGCCCTTCACCAGGGTCTCCTTGCACGCCTCTCTCTCTGGGGGGCTCCAGGCTCTGGTGCCTCCCTGGGGCCTCCCTCTTTGGGTAGGGCTCTCTGTGTGTTTTTCCTAGCGTAGTGTGATATTGTGTGACTTTTCTTCTCAGTCTTGTGTGCTCAGTGTCTTGTTGGGGGGGGAGGGAAAGGGAGAGGTCTGTAGATGTAGGTATTTTTTTGAGGGCTTATGAAGCCCAGGCCTCCTGTTTTAATTTTGTCCTGTGCCCATGTCTGTCTGGTGTTTTTTGGCTTCCACGGGGGTGCGGGGCAGAGAACAGCCCAGTTCCCTTCACCATACCCTCTTCAAACCCTGCCCTCAGCTTGCTGTCTGGTTTTTGAGTTGGGTTTGTGTTGTCCTCCCACTCTACACAATGCGGGCTCTTCATTGGGCTGGAGGAGAGCATCCTTCTCTCCAGGAGGGAGCATCTGTTCATATGCTTACATCAAGATTTGCAGCCAAAAGCTGCCTGGGGGCTCTGCTCCCCTCCCCAAACCCCTGTCTCTGCAAAGGGCTTGCAGCTTGTAGCTGGGGCCAGCCAGGGCTTCAGCTTGAGCCTGGAGGCTTCAGGGCCAGTGAAAGGGAGCTGGAGGCCTCTCTGGCAGCTGTGTAGGTTGTTTTATGTACCCTGGGCAGAGCTGCTGCCTACACACTCACCTTGTTTCCCACCTGGAACAGTCGTGGAGCTGGATGCCACCCTCTGGTGGGGAGGTGGGACTCAGTATTTCACTGCAGTATTTCGCTGTGCAGACAGGCTGCTGCTGAGAGTGGGAGCCTCCTCTGAGCCTGCAGTGTATTTATCTCCCCTGTCCCAGTTGTGGGGGATTGGGGGGTTCTTCTGTTTACTGCCATCAGCCACTCCACTGCTGCATTTCTTTTGTTCTTCTGCAGCATTGCTGAGGGTTTGCCTCTGCAGCAGCTGCCAGATCCTGCCTCACGGATGTCATCTGGGGTTGGGTGCTCACTGAGTGAGCTGCTCTGGCTCTGAGGCTGCTGGTGGCCTGCAGTGAGGGTGACATTGCCCCTCAGGGCTCAGCCCCATCTCCCCTGAATGCCGGCATGCTAGTCAGTGGACAAAACTCTCTTTTGCTGAGGCAGCTGGTGCTGATGGTGCTGAACAGAGCCAGCCTCCCCCTGCTTTTGGTCAAGGTAGACTGAAAAGCAAAACAGTGAGGAAGTGGAGGGGTGGCAAAGAGATGCCCAGTGCCTCACCTGACACTCGTGCTTTGCAGCAGTAGGCTGCTGGCAGAGGTCGAGGGGGAGTGGGTGCCTCAAGCAGCAGAGCCCTCTCTTTCCCCGTGGGCATTGGGGCCTCTTGTATCCTT
>NW_008236217.1:8703099-8704728 GCF_000691975.1 Corvus brachyrhynchos | reverse complement strand
TTTCCCTGTGGGCATTGTGTCCTCTGTACTCCTGCCCACCTCCAGCAGTATTGGCTCTGGGGCTTTGAGCTCATCCCACTTCCGGTGTCCCAACTCCAGACTGTTAATCTGTCACTAATGTGTTTTTTTCTGAGATTTTCAAACTGATGTATATTTTAAGACCAGAAATAAACTATTTTAAAAGTAGATGGCAATGGCTATATTGTACTTGATGCTAGATAAGACCTGGACTGGGCTGAGCCTGAGCATGTGAGGGTGCAGAGCTACTCATGGTACAGTGTCCAAAGTTTGTTGAACTGTGTGTGCCACCCATTGGCTCTTCCAGGGAGAGCGATCCTGTGACCTGTAAGCTGGTGCTATAAGCACCCCTGTGTTACTCGTAAGATTCTGCGTACCCCATTTCACATATTTTGCTGGCTGTCCTGGCTGATCTGTCTTGGTAGACCTCCACATGCTGATCTAGTGTAGGATAAGGTATAGCTAATCCTTTTGATAGTTGTTGGTTTCCTTGGAGTCCCAGCTCTTGGAGTCATCTGAGAGTATCACTTCCCCACTTCAGAACATACCCCCTTGCTGGGGTTCCTAGGGGGTTTATAATGCTAGAGTCAGTATTCCGTGTGGGGAGGGAGGATAGGGGGTAACTGGACATACCCCAGACAGGAAGCCCTCCAAACATGAGCCACGGAGTTCCTGCAGGATGCTGATACAGACATTTGGAAGTGTTTGCTTTTCATGCTGAAGGGTGCTGCAGAGGTCAGAGGGCTGTGATGAATTTTCCTCCATCTCTTAAGTTACACTGCCTGTGCCTTTCTGACCTGGCTGCATGCACAGCCTAACACTGGAAAGACTGTCTTGTTTCTTTGTCCCCGTAATTAATGATTTTGTTCCTTGTTCCCTTGAGTAGCAGCTGCTGCCACAATTTAATCTTCTAGCCTAATTTGAGCCTTGAAACACGATCTTCCTTGTCAACAAGGGACGCTTGGCCAAGCAGCGCAACCCACGTTCACCAGGGCGTACACGGCTGGTGCCAAGCTCCCTGCAGAGCCCGATTAATCCAACCCGCTTCCTCCTGGCCCGAGAGAGGGCCTGGGGGACAGAAAATTGGGCTGTCACCGACCTGTCCCCAGGGCCGGGCCCGTGTTGTGGAGCCTCGGGAAGCGCAGGAGGAGCCGTGAGGCGGCAGGCGAGGGGCTGGCGCCCCCTGCCGGCGCTCCGGGCCCGCGGCTGCTGCTCGTCCCTGGCCTGGAGGAGCCTACCAGCCCCTGCCCGCGCCTGACATCTGCCCGGCCCTGCCGGTACCTGCCGGCGCCCCCCCTCCCGGGGTCACACAGTGGTGGAGGCGGACGCTCCCGAGTGGTGCCACCACATCTGTGACCTTTATAAAAGTCTCATCGCGACAGCAGTACAAGCGATAGAAAGGACATCTCTTATACACATCTGAATAAATACAGCCGGGCGTGGGGGTGGCAGGGCGGCGTGAGCTACACATGCGGCGACGGGGACAATCACAAGCGGCCGACGAGGCGTGTGTGATGACACAGAGACGTGTGTAGAGATTCGCTCGGGCCAGGCTCCTGCGCTCAGAGAGCCGAGGGAGGCATCAACAGGAGGGGAAATGTGTGAGAAGAG
>NW_008236217.1:8697786-8703007 GCF_000691975.1 Corvus brachyrhynchos | reverse complement strand
CCCAGCTACATTTCTGTTTCTGCTAAGAGGCTGTCACCGAGGCCTGACGTCATCAGGACCATCTGGGAGCTGGAATCTGTGTCGAGAGAGGGAGAAAACCATGAGACATTCGGGCTGCCAGAGAGTGCAGGGCTGTACTCCAGACGCAGGTGTGAGGATGAGGAATTAAAACACCGCAGGGTGGGAAGAGAAGTGTGAGATTAAATACGAACTAGGCCTACTCTGACCACACAGCAGAACGGAATCAATTTTTGGGGAGGGGGAGAAAGCAGAGGCCAGAGGAACATCAGGTCTGAGTGCCCCCAACATGCAGGTGATCCTGGTTGTGCTGGCCCAGCCATGCCCTTACCCAGCCCTGCACAGACGTCTACATCTGCACTCATCGAGTGTTTTTTCAGCTAGAGAGACAGTGTCCAGGTAGGGCAGGCTTCAGGCTGCAAGCCAACCAACACCACGTAGAGTGGTGGTGTTGCCTTCCCAAGAGCAGGGAATGCCGTGGGCAATCAGCCATTTTACAGCAGCAGAGGCCTGGAAATACTGACTTTCTGCACTGCATGAATGGAGGGTTTGTGCAGCCCTCCCCTGCCTGCCTCGGGGAGGTGAGGGCAGCTTGCTGGCTCGGCCATGGCTCAGAGCACCAGCCAGGAACACTGTGACTCTCCCCACAGCAAGTGAATCAACTGCAAGGAGGATGGGCCTGCATAGCAAGTAAGAAACTTAGCAGGCTACCAGTTTCCCATCCAGAAACATTTTTAAACAGAAAAAAAGATTTTTTTTTCCTGGATGGGAGGGAGGAGATCTCTAGTGGCAGTCCTACACATTCAAAACTATTGCAGGGGATCTCTATTTCAGGAATCAGTTTCTGGAAACTAGATCCAAAACTTGGCCAAACTGTCACTAAATTATTTTTATGGGTTTAATGGATGAGGATCCAGATGTTTTGAGGCTCAGAGGATTGGTTGTGCTTGTCTGCTGGTAGTCTGATAGGAGAATTGTGAGGGGTGAAGGACAAATGAAGGTTAAAAAAGCAAATCCTCAAACAGCTGAATCACAAGGTAGGCATGACAAAATACAGTATCATCTATGCAAACTACACAGAAGAGGCTACTGCTATCTCCATAATACGTCTTTTTTCCATCACAAGCAACAGACAGCCTGTGGCACCTGGCTAACCCCTTCACATGTTTGGGATGTAGAGATAGGAATAGCTGATGCTGTGTGGATTGCAGGGAGGTTCTGGAAACAGTGAGGAATGACACAAGTTTTGGCTAGATTATCTGGCAAAGGCTCCTGAGATCTTTAATATTCCTGCCCTTGAGTTTTAATACTTTGAGATTTTGTTCCTGCAGCATCAGGAAAAATGCCGCAGAGGTACCGTTTCCACTCTTTGCAGCAGCCACATTGTCCTTGGAGGCTGCCTTTCCAAGAGCGGCTCAGCCCAACGCTATTTAACATGAAGGTCACGCCGGGAGGTGTATGTATGCCATGGAGGTTGTATGTATTCCCGTTCATGGGGAGAAGGGACAGACCCATTCACCGACCCCACTGCAAGAGGCCAGTGGCACTGGAGACACCCCAGACACCCCAGTTCCTGTCCCCAGCCCAACTCCCAGAGCTCTTACTGTTCTGGCAGATCCAGGGGTTCTTCTCCCTGGCTGTGACTTCATGGGCCTCCGTCTCCTCCTCTTCCTCACCCTCTGAGAGAAGATCAGAGATCTGCTGCTGCAGCTCGGGACTGATGTTGTTCTCCGCCAGGATGAGTGTCCGTAGGGCTGTGGGGTAATTCTCTACCATGTCCAGCAAGGTCTGGGGGAAGAGTGAGATAAAAAGGCTGACAAGCAGCACAAAGGCTGAGTAGGAAGAGTGTCAGTGCTTTGTCTCCCTGCGAACTCCAGCCCTCCTCTCCTTACTTCTTCCTTCCCTTGGCCTTGACCTCCCTTCATCAGGCTTTGTGAGAGACTGAGGAGTTCCCATCTTTCTGCAGGAAGAGCTGAGATAGGATTTCCTGACTCTATCTAAAGTAGAAGGGACTGCTCTACACCCTGTTGCTCTCACATATCCAGGGTCATTCCCTCTTACCACTGGAAGCTGGAGATCTGAGAGGAGAGTCTGTGCAATTGAGCCTTGGCCTGTGTCCACAGAGATTTAGCTCTGATTCCCAGCCAAAAATCCAACCCCTTATTTTTTTCCAAGAAAACAGCCAGGGAAAAGCAAGAACCCCCCTGGTTGCAGGGAGGGAAGGGTGTGCATGTGGTTGGAGGCAGGTGTGGGTCCTGGGGCCTCTGTAGACCTCCCAGACCTGCACCCTTGAGAGGTCAGTGATGCTGTAGAGTAACTGTGGGCTCCCATACCTGAGCTGACTGGTTGGTAAGTCCTGTTCCCTCCAAGTCCAGCACTTCGAGGGTTCGACTGGAGGCCACAGCGACTGCGAGCATTCCGGCTACCTGGTCACCTGTGGGAGGAGCAACCAGGGCTGTCAGCAGTGCCTGCCTTCCCTCATGTAATGCCACATGTCCTCATGCACCTGGGGCTGTCATGGGAACATCCTCTGAGTATTTCTGCCATCAGACAACCTTCCAAATCTGTTACCTCATGGTGGAAAAAAACACTGTTAACTGAGAAGAGAGACAAGGAAAGGTGCACCATTTTGTGGTTATGGGAGCAGTCACTGATTCTCAGGGGGAACACAAAGGAACACAGTGAAATTTGTTCTATTCCCCAAGGGACCATATCTTCCCAAATCTCCTTCCTACTCAAGGAGGCAAGGGCCTTTAACAGTCCCTGTAAGACATCCCAGACAGAATAGGAGCTGAATACTTCAGTTTAGGAAAAGGCAGGAGTCAGAGAGAGGACTCTGCACCAGGTGACAGACTGCCTCCCTGGAAAGGGGATAGACTTTGAGGGGGTTGCAGCAGGATGAGGAGCATTAAAGATTGATGCTGGTGAAGAGACAAGACTCCAGCATGTTCTGACATTCTCTGTCGAGTGCTAAGATGCCATACAACTGTGACACCTCTCTTGGAACAAAATCCAGACTGCTGTCAAGTAACAGCCTGGGGCTTTTCCTGTCCAAGAGGAGGTACCTGGTCAGACAGAGGGCCTGGGGGAGGCTCTGCTTGCACGGAGGTTGAGGAGGGGAGTGTCATCCTGATGCTCAAAGAGGCATGGCCCAATCTTCTCCTCACCACCTTGCAGCAGAGCGGGAGAGAGTTTGTTTCTATGGCAACGAGTGCCAGGCTCTCCTCCTCCTCCTCCCTGCTCCTCCAGGAAGATGAAGGGGGGAGTGCGGGGACATACTGCATCTGCCAAGCCAGCTTCGGCGCCCAGGGCTTCAGGAACGAGGGAGACATGGAGGGTCAAATGTGACAACAAAGGCAGTGGAGTGGGCAAGGCACAGCCTCCTTTCTGCACCTCCCTGCAGGGCATGTGGCCACCTCACACAGGCAGAGCAGTAAGGGTGGCTTCCCATACAGCTGTAGGTGCCTGGCAGGGTGAACTTGCTGCTGGGGATCAGAGGACACCTATGCAAGGAACTGCCCCGTCCTACTGTTGATGCTCTACTGCCTTTCCAGAGCTTGGTCCCTGGCCACCCACTGGTGCAAACTGCCCAAACACTGAGAGACAGGAGTGCAGCATCCCCTGCTCCTCCTCCCTGGCCCCCAGCTTACCTAGCGGGTTGTAGTCCAGGTTCAGCACACGGAGCTGTGAGCTGTGAGCCACTGCAATGGCTAGGCGTCCCCAGCCTTTGCTTGTGATGCCTGGGTTGGCACTCAGTGTTAGCTCTTTGAGGCCTGGAGAAGAGAGAGAAGCCAAACCAGAGCCTTAGGGTACCCAAAGCAGTCACAGGAGAACTAGTTCAGCTCACCAGAACAGCTTTGGGTTGTGTCCCCTGTACTCTGTTGGGCTTAAAGGCTTGGTTTGCTCTGACAACTGTCATCACATATTTCAGTGACCAGTGAAATATTTCACTGCCTTCAGCTGTGGCCCTTCATTTATCCGTGCTGCAACTGCCCCATTTATCTGCTCTCCCAACCTGTGTCCTGCTTACCCTAAATAGCAAACACAGTGGAAACTAAGGGGTGTGTGAGACAACTGACTGGGCGAAGAAGGTGGCATGAGGTGACAGTCTGGAGAGAGGGTAACGGGGACAGTAGGCTCTGAAGCCTGCACCTGAGAGGGGTGGCCAGCAGAGATAACAGCATCAGTGGCATTGTGTGCACACAGAGGAGAAGGTGATGGGAAAAAGTGGAAGGCACTTCGAGAATCAGAAGAAAGAAGTGATATTCGCTCAGCACATGCCAGCTCTCAGCTCGACTGGGTCACTGGCCTCACACCACCAAAGATCATTCCCTGCAAAGACCCGAGTCTTGCCACTAAGGCTATGCAACTACACACTCATGGAGTGTACCTGCAAGTAGGGACAACTCCCAGGCACTGATAATAAAGCCAAGTGCTGAGGTAGGGGCACACAATATAATTATCTATGGTCATTATCCACATACAAATGCAAAATAATAAATTCAAAGTCCAAGCTGTCCTCTCCTCCAGTTTCAAATGCTGCTGACATGAACCAGAAGCAACCTGTTAGTCCCTGAGCTCCAAACTGCCAGTGGGACAGATCAGTAGCAGAAAGCACAAACCTACCCTAGGGAACCACTCCTCTATTACTTGGCTTTTCTGCTTTTCTTAAGTTGGGGGAAAGAAATTCCTCAGCCCTGGCAAACCATAGAGCCTGCCTCCTCCAGGGCTGAAGATTTACTGCTGCATGCATCTGATCTACGTGAAAGCTCCACCAGTCATTGAGCAGCCCACAGCCCCTGGTGCTTACCAGACTTGGCCCCATCAGGCGGCAGGAGCCCACAGATAAGGTTGATGCCTTCATCACCCAGCATGCAGTCTCCTAGATCCAGAGCCACCAGCGAGGGGTGGATGGAGAGAGCAGGGTTGAGGAGGGCCAAGCCTGCATCTGTCAGGGGACTCCCATGGAGGCTGTGCAGGTAAAAGGGAAAATTACTACGGAGCCTTCTTCCTTGGGGCTAACTAACCTGACGGGGAGGAAGAAGCAGACAAAATTAGGTGGATGACAAATACTAACCCCAAGTGGGCAAAAAGCTCTGTGAAGCCTCTGTCGCGAGGGTCGGCTGGCCGCTACGGTGGCCCTCCTCTCCCGGCCGGGACGAGGGGTGCAGGGGATGCCAGCGGTGAAGGGGCAGCCCCACCA
>NW_008236217.1:8687139-8696759 GCF_000691975.1 Corvus brachyrhynchos | reverse complement strand
CGGGGCTGGGTTCACGACACTGGGGGTGCAGGAGGGTGGGAGAAGCACCTGGGAAGGGCTCTCCGTGCCAGCCCCGCTCCCACCTGGGAAAGAAGCCAAAGCCATTGGGCCCTGGCGCACTCTGGGTGCTTGGTCCGAGGAACTGTGGTGTTCCATGGCTTCTGTGGCGTTTAATGCTTAAACCTGCTAAACCTGAAACCTCGACCCATGACTTAATGGCGAGGTCAGTCTGAGCTGCTCCTCATGGCCCAGAGCTTGCAAGAGCCGGTGCTTGGAGGCAGCTGCTTGGAGGTGAAAGTTGGATGGTTCGGGAAGGGCCACAGATTTCCTTATCACTGAGCACACAGCCTGTGCCCCCGTATGCAGGGCACACCCCACCTCCTAATTCACAGGTATAGATCAGAGGGATTTGTTCCCTCTCTTCCCGTTGAGTAATCCTGTACTTGGAGAGAAATAGGAAGCAGGGCCCCAGCGTTTTCAACTTCACTGAGCTGAAAAAGGAAGGCAGTGATGTGGAAATTAGGTTAAACCGCCTAAGTAGGCAGCTTTCTGCACGTAACTAATCTGGCTGCTGCATATAGCAGTGCTCAAGTGAATTCCAGCCCAGTGGGTAACACTGGGACAAACCCAGGCTCCTCTGCTTGGTTTGCAGGCCAAGTCCCAGGAGAAGGGATGGAAAGTGAAGAGAAAAATAGGGTGTGGAGGGGGATATGGAGCACTTCTCCTCCATTGAAATGGAGGAGCAGATCACCTGAGCTGAGGATGCATGTTAGGTCCTGAATGAGATAAGGGGATCAGCAGCTTTAAGACTTTGGCTGCACCATCTAACTCCCAATGTGGGCATCACCATGCCCTTTGAGTAATCCATTGCTGTTCTCTAGAGTATCTACACCCCCCTCTTTCTTTCCCTGTTGCACAGAGATGCATGACCTTGATACTGTTCTACAAGATACGCCAAGAACAGACCACTGGTCTGGCAACTCATCTGCGCAGGGATATGAGCAGCAGCTGCAAGCATCCAGCTGTGGTACAGCTGTGGTACAGCTGTCATCTGCGCAGGGATATGAGCAGCAGCTGCAAGTACAGCTTGGTACTGCGGCTTTCAGAAAAGGAGCAGCTTATCTCTAAGGTCACATTAAAAGACCCAGGTGAGAAGGGGATCCTATGTATTGTAGGATGGTGAGGGACAAAAGGCTGGATTTCAGAGTTGTGGGCAGGGGGTGACCAAGAAAATTCCAGCTGCTCCTACTGCATGCAGGTCAACTAGAAAGCTACACTGAGACTCACCTCTCAATTACCTCCATGCACTAGTCAACCCACACTTTTTAAACAGACTACTATTAGAGAGGTGCTTGGAGGAGAGCCCCTGGGACATGTCCCACTTCTATTGACAGCAGCAGTCCTGAAACATTGATGAAGATGCCCTAGTGCATCCTTGCTGCCTGTTGTCAGGAGCAAGAGCACATTGAAGAGACAATTGTCCCACCTACTTTATGCTCAATTCATTGAAAAAAGTGGCACAGGAACTAGTGGTCCAAAGCTTTGGCTCACGAAATCTAATGCAGGGCTATGCAGAAGGGACTTTGGCAATACTATTTTGTGTAGAACTAGGTATTTCTTCCTTGTCATGTGCAGTTACCCAGCAGGTATGAGGAAGGTCATTTATTGTTTACCTACTGGGGCAGAAAGAGTGATGCCATTAAGAGTTCACAAATAAACAGAGAAAAGCAGTGGACGAATAGCAGCTAGAGTGAGAGTAGACGCAGGAAGGAAAACAAATGGGAGAAGAAACAGCCTGCCTGTAACCCAAAATCACACCTAAGGTGACCATTAGTGCAACAAGGATGGACTGTAAGAAGAATTGGACTCCCGGGTACTGCACAGGAGAGGAGGAGGTCATAGATGTTTTAATACACATTTTTAGCTTTAATATACCGCTTCCTCTTTCTAATCTGACAGCTTTTTATGTTTATTCCATATTTATTAAAGAGGGGCTATTTTTATTTATTAACACAGAGCTACCCTTACTCAAAAGGGGGAAGTGATGAGGGGGTTATTTCAGATTTGTTGCAAGGGAGAAGAAAGAAAATTATTTGTTATTTGCTGCAAGAGCTGTGGCAGGAAACAAAGGCAGAGATAGTGTAGTACGATAGGGTTTGTAAGGCTTGTTCTGGTAACTAGAGGACATGAGTAAGCATTGAGATGCCCTCCCACAAGGACTTTATTAAGCCTGTGTGCTCAGCATGCTCCCTGGAACTGCAGCATGCATGCATTTCCCTGAAAAAACGTGTCCTTCTCTGTCAGTGAAAGGCAATGCTGAAGCTCTCAGCCGAGGACTGAATTTCTGGCAGTACAGAACAGTTCAGCTTCCAGCTGCTGCTGCACAGAGAATTAATCAGGGCTGAAGAACTGGAGCAGAGCAAGCCCCACAGGTTCCAAGAGGGTGGTTGGTTGTCACCCCGATCATGTCCTCAGCTGACAGCACACAAGCTGCTCAGGGAGCTTTGCTTACTGTTCATGAGGAGTTGGCTTACTTCTCTCCTCTGTGCTCTGAGTGAAAAACACAGGGCACAGCTTCACCCCTCTGGTTCAGCTGAGTGGCTCAGTGCAGGAGGGAGCACAGCTGTTCTCCAACTGTGTCTGTAGATCAGCACCGATACAAGTTCGGTGCAGAATGATTTTTTCTTCTCAGATGAACTTACTCCAGTGACAATTGTCTTTCTCTTTTCCTCCCCGTGCCTGTACTTCCAGAGTTTGCACCAAGAGAAACAGATCCATTCTAGGCCGCCAGGGCAAGAACTTGGAATTAGAAACAAACCTCCCATGGAGATATAAAGAGGGTAATACCAGAAGCAGCATTACAAACTAACACTTCCATTTTGTCAAGTTTTGAAGTAACAGAAATTCTAGGAGCTTAAAGTGGTTCATTTGGTCCAAAAAACCCCATGGAGACTACAAGCCCAAATAATTACCAATTCTCCCAAGTAGCTTGCTCCGAGTTCTGTTCTTCAGCCAAAATGTTTCCCAGAAAAGGGGGTCAGGAGGAGAGAAGAGAGTGAGGGAACCTGTCTGTTACGCATGTGATTGTTAGCAGACAAGCTTTTTGCTCTTGAAAGGGGAACAAATTATGAATGTGGGAATAAGCAAATATTAAGTGGAAAGTAGGTCTGTGACTGAAAATGCTCAAGTCCTGTCTAGTGACATTTTTTTCAACTGAAGCAGATGACCAGCCTGATTACAGTAGCTGGCACTATCTTCCTCTCTTTCATTGCACCTTGGCACTAGTCTGAATGCCACTACAGCTGCATCCTCTCCCATTAATATAAACAAGGGACCAAAGAGTGCAGTTCTGACACACTGTCTGCCTTGTGCACTTGTGGGTACACCAAGAAAGGGCAACATCCTGGTGTTTTTCTGCCCAAGTTTAAAGATGAGCTTCTCTGAGGGGTGGCTCCTCTCTCCCAGACATCCAGAACTACAGGGAGAGAAAAGATGAAAGCCAGTTACCAGCTAACAGCTTCCACTCACAGACCAGTAAAAATTAGAGTAGTGAGGGAAGGCTGGACTACTCAGTTGTGAGTTACTGCAGTGCAGGTAAGCCTAGGCTGCTCTGCTTACCCATCCTTACTGGAGCTTTCCTGCATCAATACACTGGAGATTAATATGCCAACTCTATTTCCATTGCACACTCCCCTATTTCTCCCTTCGTTAAATGGAAACACTGCCCAGAGGTGACAGTCCCATGGCTGGGAGACATGAAGGCCAGCAGCACAAGGGTGGGCTGAACTGGCCTCCTAACAGAAATATCCACTGAAGACCATGCACAAACATGCTGCCCCTGCATGTGCCACAGAGCAACATGGGCAGAAGGGCAGTAAGAACAAGAGGCACTGTGAAAGCATGGATGTTGGGGAAGATGAAACAGGAAAGCCTTATAAATATGATTGCCTGACAAAAGATTTTGGGAATATGAAAACTACAGGCGACATCGAAATGAAAGCCACTTTTGAAATACCAAATCTTAGTTACTGAACAACTGGAAAACAATGGTATGGCCGACTGAAGGTAATCCCCTCTTGATGGAACAATACCCTCTGCTTGCAGGCAGGTCCAAGGGTCAGAGCAGACCCTACTAGCTCAGCAGAAGGGGTCCAAAGAGTAGTTTTTAGAAGTTAAGATGTAACACTCTATGGTAATATAAGAACTCTTATAGGCTGTAGGTAAATGCTATAGGATTTGTATCTTGTATTAGATTGGTTAGTGACAATTAGAATATTCAGTACAGAAGATGATTTATTGTATTATAACCAGGACTTCAGTATTCCACTCTCACTCTCTCTCTTACTCTTACACACTCTTACTCTCTCTTCACACACACTTCTTCACTCTCATTCCTCTCGCTCTCTCTCTTACCCGCTTACTCTCTTGGGCCTGCTCAGAGCTGCCAGCTGCAGCTCTAAGCAGTGCCCCTGTACCCACGCCCTTTGCAATAAACCGCATGTTCCAAGATCTGACTATAGAGATCTCTCGTCACCGTCCCCGTCCGAACCACCCCAAAGCTCCTACACATGGGGACAGATACATTTCTGACATACACAGCAGAAGGGATGGTGAGGTGAGATAGCAGCTTCGACCAAGTGAAGAGAGAGGGATCAATATGGAACATGACAAGAAAGAGCATGTGGTTAAACACACTGAGCTGAAAACTGAAAATTGCCAGAGAAAGTGAAGTTCCCGCACCTTTTGAACTACTGTGCCTTTGAAAACGGTACCCCAAACAGGCCATGTATCACAGAATATTTGAAGAAGGACAGCAGAAAATTGCAAAGAATCCCCCTTTGAGTCTAGGGCAGGACAGATGAAGGTGCAGAGACCCAAGCACCACGCTCCCATTAGACAAACAGGCTCAAGCATAAGACATCACTCAGCACCAACATCAATTTAATCCTTCCCTCTTCAGGACAGGAACAGGGCAGATACTCCTGGAGTTACATCAGCAAGCGGAAAGAGAGCTAAGGGACAAACTGCGCTGGGAAATCCCAGCTAAACATGCAGGCAACAGAACCACTCTACTCAAGACAGCCCAGACCTGGATGGGGGAAGAGTGTAGCTCTTCTGAGTCACTGAGGTGCGACTCACCTCAGCTGAGTCCACTCAGCTGCCCAAAACCATAACGCAGAGGACAGGTCCAGGAAAACAAAACCAAGTTGTCTTCTTGCTGTTCTGTCCTGTTCCTAAGAGGCAGCAGGTTACTGTGGCCCTATGCAGCCCCCGAAGTAGTGAAGGAAGCAAGTCCAAGTCTGTAAAACTACAGGGTCAATGCAATGGCTTTGGCTGTTGTGTTCACTACAGCATTGGAAACAACTGGAATGTCTCGGGCAACTCTCTGAAAGGGTGGCATGTTAGGTCCTTCCAATGTGTCCAGGATACCTGCAGGAACAAAAAAAAGGGGAGAGAGGCAAGAGTTAGTTCAGATGATAGCAGATGGCACATTTCTTCTTGCCTTTTTCTCTGTCCAGGTAGTGGTTGATGGTGCCAGAGCCCAGAACGGGCAAAGCACTTGCAGGCAATGGGAGGAGACATCTAGCCCCAAAGACTGAACAGGAGTAAACACTTCCATCCAGAGACACAGGGTACACACCAGACCTTGTGCTCAGGGCAGGAAGAGCTTGTGCATGTTCCCAAGAGGAACACAGATCCTTTTGCTTTGAGGGTGTCAGATCCAGTCCCCTGCCACTCGACCTGAATGCAGGTACTGCCAGAGATGTTGCTCTGCTGAGGGAAATTGATAAAATCCTGTTCCTACTTCATCCCAGCACAGATCTTGCTCTTAGACCAAGATTCTCTGTTTGCTTTCATCCTGAGATACACTTGCAGACCCATATCAGGAGCTGCAGCTGGGCTGCAATGTGGAATTTTTGTCACTGCAGTGCAAACAGACCATGCTTGGCAGGAAATACACAGACCAATGCAAATATCCTCAAGTCTCTGTCAACTACCCTCTTAAGATTGATAATCAGTTTTGGAGTGCTTTGAAGGAAATTGCTTGGAGTATATCTTATTCTATTTCTCTGCCAAGAAGCTGCAGATCAGAACCTATGCCATTAGAACAGATTCAGGAAAGAACAAGATTTGTACCTAAAAGGACTTGTAATGCTATGTATAACCCCTAATTATGCAGATTTATCAGAAATATCACGATGGGTCTGGCTGCCTAAACTCATACAGAGATTTGCAGAATTGCATATTTAGGGATCTGGAAACTCTCTAGAGATGGGGTGAGAGAAGAATTTTGGTTTTGTATTTTTTAAGGAGGTTGAGACTTTGTTAGGAGAAAACAAGAAGAGATGTGGAAGGAGGACCTGACCATGCATGGCCTGGTTAACAAACAGTACTAGCTGGGGAAGATACAGCTTCTGCTATCTGTGCTGTACAACACAAGATTAAAAAAGGTGTTGAACAAAGAAGGAAAAACACTCATGACACATTTCCTGATCAGAGAAAAGCCACCTGACTTCAACAATATTCAGGAAGGGGCTGGACATCTGCATGCAAGAACAGTCAGTGCTGTTACACTTCACTCGGGAAATAATAAGGGTCCTGCCTCACAAACTGGGTCTTAAGTGCTAAAACTCAGTGCATAGTAACTACCCCAATGTTTACCTGCTGCCCTACTTGAACAGCTTCTTCTAGAAAAGCTAGTGGCGGTCATTTTAGAGTTGGAAATTGGCACAGATGCCCTCAGGACCGATTCAAACTGTCCATTCTTTCTCTCAGAGAGAGAAAAGAGAACTTCTCTTCCCCCAGATCTAACACGATGTCTTCAAATCTCCCTTGCTTACCTTCTACCACCTTGTGATAAGCAAAGTGCAGATAGAGGAGGAAAAGCATATGCAGAGCAGCAAGAGTCCCACACAGGATGAGCCGCTGGGTATGTCCCACGGTACGTGACACCAACACAGCAACCTAGGAGAGAGGAGGTGATCAGAGAAGGCCTGAGCCTCTGGCACTGCAGTCAGGAACACAGAGAAGAACAGGTCAGGCAGTGAGAATCTGCAGAAACACTGCACTGAGTCTTTTTCGCAGTTTTCACCGACAAATTTAGAGCAATTCAAAACTGTTCTGTGTAGGTGAACCTTGCCCAGTCCTTGCAGGATGCTCAGGTAAATAAACCTCCTGCAGCTGTTAGAACGGGTGAGGATATTAATCCAAATAGCAACTCCATACACCAGTGCCCAAATTATGCAGGAGCATGGGGCTGTTCTCCACAGCAGCTTGACTGGCTGTGAAATGAACCACCAGGCCAAGGAACAGAAAGCAAACACTTCCCTCCCTTTTTTTGTCCCAGGAAGAGGAGGACCCCAGGCTGCCTGTCCCTTACCATTCGTAGTGTAGACAGTCCACCAACAACCAACCAGAAGATATAGAAGAGGGAGTGGAAGTGGATATTATAGGTGACAAAGAGGGTGATGCAGTGTCCGAAAAGACCGTAGCCCTGACAAAACAAAAATGTCCATGTTACAAGGACCAGTCCCACACAAAGGGCCATTGATCAAGAGCATGAACAGCCTATTCCTGCAACACTTCACCACGGCAAAGCCTCACAAACCACTCATTCACTGCCAAACAGTCAACCAGAACAACAACTTTAACAGCAGCTCACACACAGATAATGTCTGAAGGATTCACAGGCACGTAAGAGATTGAGACAACCTGGGAAACAGAGGAAAGATCCTCCAATCCCAGAGAAATTGCTGTCTCCTGGCTTTTTACCACCAGGCTCTCAAATCAGGAAGTGCAAAGTAGGAGACCTGCACAAAGGAACTGCCTCTTTGTACTATCACTGTGCCTGGGATGGGGCAGGTCAGCAGAACATCCTGGAATTCCAGGTTGTCCCAGTGCAGTTACCTGGGACCAGCAACTTACAAAGACTTTTCCTGTTCTTTGGGAAAAGCTTGCTCTGGAACACCATGCAGCCAATGTGCATCACAGGGCAGCTCCATCAGTACCTACCAACAGTGACAGCATCTGCACCATCGTGATTTGGGCATTGCACAGATATGCCAGGAAATACATGAAAGATGAGACGCCCAGCCAGTAACCGAAGCAGGTGCCAATGGCTGTGCCCATCAGTGTGCCTTCCCTCTGTGAAGACAGTGTCATGATGAAGAGAACTCAAAGAACTGACCTGCCAGCACCCAAATTAATCCCTGAGAGTCCCAGATCCTTTGCAGGCATTATCAAATAGCTGGCTAGCAGCATTCAGGGGGTCACAGGACCTACACCCCAACTTCTCCCAGCAGCAGAGTGTCAAGACTTTCTGGTGCATCCTTCCTCCCACCCCCAAACCAAAATGTTTTTCCTCAAATCAATCTGCTTTTTAGCAAGACACTTATTCAGTTATAGAAGAGCTTTCCTCTCATTTTCTAGTGTCCCTACAGCAACCCAGTCAAACCACCACTTATCACTGAGACTTGACGTACAATGATGGTATCTGAGGTCTTCATTCCATGCAAAAGAATGGCCACCAGTGTGAAAACCAGCATGAGGGGTCCGTACAGCTCGCCTGCAATCTTCTACAGGAGGAGACAGGTGAGGGAAAGTTTGGTTAGAGCCCCTGAACACCAGGGTCCCCACCACAAGTGATGTGAGAAGTACACTGGATGGCGTTTATCACCCAGGTTATCACCTGAGGTTAGGTGAGAGCACACTGAGGTTTGGAACAACCATGGAAAGGAGTCATCAACATTTTCAGGGAGATGAACACCTAACAAACTCAGTCCTTAATAACACGGATTATTACAGTTTTACAAGGTGTCTGGGGGACAGTCACTTGGCCATGGAGTCTGATTCAGCAAAAGGGAACTCACCTGTGGGAAATTAATCATCTTCACAGGAATCATGGACTCCAGCAGTCTGCATCACAGGAAAGCAGGGAACGACAACAGGAGCAGGAAGGACAACAGAATGGTTAACAAAATGCTTCATAAGTAAAAGATCCCAACACCCATTACCAGTGTTTGCTGTTGTGTTGACAGGACTTGGGGGACAGAGATTCTTTCTAAAGGGTGAGTCAAGGTCACTAAAGAAGAAAAACCTTACTGTCAGTGGGCTAACTTTGCTCGGGAGGGGCAGATTCAATGAAAATGCTTAGGGATCCACTCAGGGAGGAGAGATCATTGACGGAACAGCAGGAAGGAAAGATAACTTTCCTCATAAAGGCTCACAAAACTTTGCCTTGTTGGACACAACTGTGTTGCAAACCCAACAGAAGTCACATAAGGTAGCCGAGTACGAAAAGAGCCCCTTCTCCTGCCCTGAGCAGCAATGCTGGGTGACAGGGCCGCCAGCCCAACCACGGGACCTCACTAAGGTGAGCGGGACAACACACAATGTGTTTCCTCATCCGTGAGTCTTCCCGCAGGGCTGACAGCCCACTCCTGCTCGTTCTCTGGGAGCTGACAGCTAGCCTCCTGAAGGCACGGAGCCACCGGCTCCCCGTGCCCCGCGCCGGGGGCTGCCCACCTGGCTCGCACTTGGACGGGCTCTACATCGAAGTAGGGCCGGAGGATGTCGATGTTGGCGTAGAGGCTGAAGGCCCTGGAGGCTTGTCTCTTCCC
>NW_008236217.1:8666057-8686052 GCF_000691975.1 Corvus brachyrhynchos | reverse complement strand
AGGCGTTCCGCGTGGACGTGATCCGTGAGGAAGAGGACACCCTGGAGTTCGACATGGTGGGCATCGACGCCGCTATCGCCAATGCCTTCCGCCGCATCCTGCTCGCCGAGGTACCGCCGCTCCGGGGGTGCTCACCTGGGGGTGCCGGCCTAAGCCTTTCTTAACAGGGAGCGGGGAACGTTCAGCCTTGTGTCAGCCCTTGCGGACAGCTGCAGGGTTTGGAAGAGAAGCACACGTTCCGCACGTGTGCCAGGAGCCCAGAGAGAATGAGGGCTTTAGCAGCATGGGCAATACCGCCTGCTGCTCTTAGGGATGCGGTTGGTAGCATCTGTGGGTCAGCCTTTTCGACACAGTTGTGTTGCCAACCCAACAGAAGCCACATAATGCTGCCAAGTACTAAAAGGTTGAGGATGCCTCAAAGCCCTTTCTCCTACCCTTCACTTCTTGCGATTGTTTAAAAAAATGGGCATGGGAGTAGATGGAGTGTAAGGGTATATTGCTTATCCTGATTTGGCAGAAATACCACTGAAAATAGTCTGCATGGCAGTTATTTGTAGGAGAGGAGGGACACTTGAGCTGGATAATCTCTTGGCATGTAGTTCAACTATTGTTTTAGGCTGACTTGATCTCTTGTCTCCCTGAGGTGCCAACGATGGCCGTAGAGAAGGTCTTTGTGTACAACAACACATCCATTGTGCAGGATGAAATTCTGGCTCATCGGTTGGGCCTCATCCCTATCCGAGCTGACCCTCGTCTCTTTGAGTACAGAAACCAAGGTGAGACTCTTGGATAGAATAGAACTATTCCTCAAAGTAGGAAATCATGGTCATGTAAACTGAGCAGAAGTGTAATTTCATGTGCTTCTTCCCAGGAGATCAAGAAGGCACAGAAATTGATACTCTGCAGTTTCAGCTGAAAATCAAATGCAAACGGAACCCTCAGGCTGCCAAGGAATCATCTGATCCTGATGAACTATATTTCAATCACAAAGGTGAGATTTCTTCTAAAAATAGGTGCTGGTTTTTTCCTTTTTTCAGTCTTGGAAGGATTTGGGCTGTTCTCTCAGCCCTGTGTGCTCACAGGAAGAGAGTTGATTCCATTCTGCTAAACTTTCTTTTTGCTGTCTTCAGTCTTATACAGGTGAGTGACCTGCTTTGAGGCAGCAGCTGCCTGATGCTTGTGGCTTCTCTTTGCAGTGTACAGTAAACACATGACATGGGTGCCCTTGGGGAATCAGACAGACCTTTTTCCAGATGCTGACTTCCGACCTGTTCACGATGACATCCTCATTGCACTGTTGCGACCCGGACAGGAAATAGATGTGCTTATGCACTGTGTCAAGGGCATAGGTGAGTTGTGGCTCCTGGGACAGTGGGACAAGGAATGTGAGTGCTTGGACTAGGGCACTGCTGTATGATGGGGAAGGGTAGAGAACTGGCTTTTCCCCTGGAGCTTTAGGCCCCAGCATCCTTGTTCCCTGAGGCCTACTCTCATCCTTGACTCTTAACTCTTCATACAGGTAAGGATCATGCCAAGTTTTCTCCTGTGGCCACAGCCAGCTATCGACTGCTTCCTGACATTACTCTTCTGCAGCCTGTTGAGGATGAGGCAGCTGAGACGTTGCAGAAGTGCTTTTCCCCTGGAGTCATTGAGATCCAGAATATCAATGGTACTTTTTTCCTGCCTTGTTCCTTGCAAGCTTTAGTAGAGACTGATTTGAGCTTAGAGCCAAACTTTGTAGAGACAAAACTGCATTGTTATGTTGCATTGCTGATCAATGGTTCATGCTTTTCTGAGCCCAGTTTTATGGATGAGTGGCTGCCCCGTGCAGATGTGTTGGGTGATGAACTGGGACATCCCTGAAATGCTAAGGCATTGGATACCTGTCCAGAGCTCTGCAGCTGCTGACTGCTGCTTCCAGTGCTGTTCATTTGTAACACTGGGTAGTGAGCTTGCTCTTTCCAGCAGCTGAGTGTGGAGGAGACTTCTTGTGTCCTTCCAGGAGTGCATGCAGGCTTTGTGTTTGGGTTAGTTCTGCCAGATCGGAGTTTCATGTTGGGTATATGCTAATTCTTTTTATTGGTGGTTTCCCTGCCTTTGGTGATGGGCAAGTGCCTGTTTGGGGGGTAAGCACCCGCTGTGACCATAAGGCACCCACCTGCTGCAATTTGCCCATCTCATTTCATCTTTTTCCCTCTAGGAAAAAAGGTGGCGAGAGTAGCCAATGCACGGTTGGACACATTCAGCAGAGAAGTTTTCCGTCACGAGGGTCTGAAAAACCTTGTGCGCCTGGCAAGAGTGCGGAACCATTACATCTGTAAGTGCCCCGTTTCCACAGAGTCCTGCTGTGGTGTGTGTGAACAAGCAGAGAATGGCCAGCATGTATGGCTGGCTCTGTGCCTCTCCCCACCCTCAGCATCAGCATCCATACATTCAGAATCCAGTGGGTAACTACCTGCTTTGGGATTGAATCTCTTGGTGTTTCCTGCTGGCAAATGTAGCTGCTTCTCTTGCTGTGAAGATCTGGCCTGTTTTCAGTGAGGTGTAAGGGAAGATAAGGGACAGAAGCCTGGAGCCAGGTGCAGGCTGAGGCTGCCTTCTGGCTGTGCTGACTTGTGTCTCTGTGCAGTTTCAGTGGAGTCAACGGGTATCTTGCCTCCAGATGTGCTGGTGAGCGAAGCCATCAAGATCCTGATGGGAAAGTGTCAGCGCTTCCTCAATGAGCTGGACTCTGTGCCTATGGAGTGACCAGGCTGTAGCTGGGAAAGCAGATGCCTGCACTGCTGTTCTGGGCTTCCTATACCTGCATGGAAGGGGGATTCCTCTTCCATAGACAGGAGGCTTGACAGGGGCTTGCCAAGAGTCCAAGGACCATCTCTTCGGATTTTTCTGTTGGTAATGAGCCTCAGTGAGGAGATGCACTAAAATAAAGGCTTTTTTTTTAAAGCTGTCTCCTGTGCCATTCACAATTGTGAAACTGTAATACATGAAGAAGGAAGGGGCAGCAGGTCTAAAGATGAGTAACAGCATTTTTTTTAGATGGTATGCAGTGAGGAGTGAGGAAGATTGATAGGGCAGGGTAGTAAAGCATTTCACAGCAGGTCAGTGAGATTTAACGAGTTGGTATCTGAAACCTGTTTGGCAGGTGTTTCAGACCAGCTCTGGGATAGTTAATATGGATGGTAGAGAAAAGGCTGTACTGTCAAAGGACTGGAACACCTCTCCTATGAAGAAATTGAGAGAGCTGGGACTGTTCAGCCTGGAGAACAAAAAAGCTCCAGGGAGACCTTATTCTGGCCTTTCGGTATGTAAAGGGGGCATAAAGAAAGACTTTACCAGGGTCTGCAGTGACAGGCTAAGGGGCAACACTTTTGAGCTGGAAGAAGGTAGACAGGTTGAACATCAGACCTTTTTTATCATGAGGGCTAACATGTCTCATGTTGCCCAGAGTTGTGAATGCCCCATCCCTGCAAGTGTCCAAGGCCAGGTTGGATGGGGCATTGAGCAATGTGGTTGAGTGTTAAAAGCTGAAAATGTCTGGGAGTATTGGTGTGTCCCAGTTGCTTAAGGCAATGCACACTATAGTGCTAGACTTTAGTAAGTAGAGACAAAGTACTGCTTGCCTGGGGTACAATTACTTACAGTGTAAACATCCTTTGTAAGGTGAACATGCTGAAGGGAGGAGGTACACTTGGCATCCTGGCTCTAACCCCAGCCTGTCCCATGCCATGCTGCAGGTATATGCTGCACGTGTATATCACACATTATCATCGTATATATATACACTTCTCTCTGCTGTTGCTTCACATGTTTATGGGACATACCCTGGAGTAACCTACAGGTTTTGCGTTGGCAACACATACCACTCAAGCTGTAAGCTGGGACCTAGAATTAATATAAAATAGCAGTAAGTGACATATAAATACTTTAAAAATGCAATTTCCCCCTCACCTAATTAAACTATGGAGTCTGGAATGGTTCATCCCCTCCCTGACAGTGTATTGACCACCAGCAGAGGTGCTCCCTTTTTGGTAGCTGGAATAAGGAATGCTGAGCAATCTCCAGGCAGGCAATCTGGCCAGACCAAAGACCTCAGATCTTACTGAAACAGATAAAATAAAAATGAAACAGGACACCATGTGTATGAAACTGGAATAGCTTTACTGACATTCAGGTGTAACACAACCAGTTCAGAGACAGCTTCGGATTTAAACATTCCTACAAAAAAGGTTTAAAATCCATTTTACAAAAACCCCTTGTGTCTAGCATGAAGTCACAGAATGTTAAAAATATCACAACACAATAAATACACCCAGCCTTTGCTAGAGCCAGGAGCCATGTTAGCTCAGAGGTTAAAAAAGTTTGAGGCCAGGAAGAAAGAGAAGGGTGCTGGTGGAACAGCAGGGGCAGGAGGGTGAGTGGATGCCCAAGGCCTGCTCTTCCTATCTGCACTCCCACGCCTCCCAGCCCCAGCCTTTTTGTCCAGTCTGTCTGTGTGGAGACACCACTTCTCCATCTACCACAGTTTATTACTTGTTCTGTCTTCTGGATGGCAAAACTGCCAGCTAGCTCTGGACAGACCCTCCCAGCTCCTGTGCTAACACTAGGATAGATTGTGTGAACTATTTGTCATGTAAGAAGAACCAGCTTTGCAGACTAGAGTGGCTTAACCTAAAACCCAGTTTCTGACCTGGCTCCCCCTTGTAAACTGCAGTATAAAGCCCACCTCTCCTGCCCCACCATGCAATTCTCTGAGGAGTACCAGACTGGGTAAAAACAGGGGCTACTGTCACCTCCACTGCCACAGGGCAAGGAGATCCCTTTTGGATTTCAGGTGCTTCAGGTATTGGTCCAGATTTTACTTACCCTGCGCTGGCCACATTCTAGTCTACAGGGCATGGTAAAATGAAAAAAAAAAATTAAAAAAAAATCTGTCCTGCTCCCCCTGAGAGATGTCCAAGAAAGGCCGGCACAAAGTAAAAGCCTTCCATTTGGCTCTGGGTAGAACAAGCTGTGTGATCATATCTATACATATATATGTATATATATGACAGTGTCTGCCTCTTTCTAGAGAGCAGTTGCACCTTAGAAAGGCTGATCTCACAGGAGATCCTAGAGCACTGCTAGGCTTCCTGGCACGCAGCCCTCAGCCCAAGGCTCAGCATCCTGGAGGGAAACGGATTCAGCAGAATACCAGTCCACTAGGGACGAGTGCTGATAAGCATGACAGGAGTGTCCAATGTGTTCCCTACAAAGCCTGGCTACTAGCACCCAGAGGAAGATTAGGGTAGCCTCTTTTCACATGGCACACTACTCTGCCTTTTGCATTAATCCTAAACCCCAAGGGACAAAGAGGTGGAGCAAGAGTGACCCGAGGCTACAAGATGATCAGGCTTTACCCTAAAGAGATCTATGGACTCGGCTCCCACCTTGCAGAGAAGCAGAGGTCTAAAGATGCTTATCCAGTGGAGGAGAAGGAGTCAGGGGAAAAGCTTAGTATTGACTGGTTCAAATGCCACCGCAGGCCCCATCCCAGTGTATGGAACAGGGACAGGACCCGTAAGGGGCTTTATTCAGACGAACGCTTGTGAAGGTGGTGACAAGGAGAATCTAATGTGCTTACTATGAGGAGAGACAAAATATAAGGTAGGGGAGGAGATGGTTGCAGCATCCCAGGCTCAGGGTTCAAAGAGTACATTGAAGCCCTCTCCATCCTCATTTTCTAGCACATCTGTCTCCAATGATGGCTTCACTTTTTTGAAGAGAGATGGAAGGTTCCGGATATGAACCTCCTTGCGGAACTGCTCCCCGATGGGCTTCTGCAGAGGACAGACAGGCAGGCATCAGTCATTACTGTCTTCATACCCCCACTCAGCTCAGGGGCAGCTTGCTTGCACATCAGAGGCAGACCCCAGGTTCTGAGCAATCCCTAGGCCTGGACCCTGTGCTTGCATTTTGAGGAATTTCAGGCCTGGCCTTTCCCAAGCGCCAGAGCACTGAGGTAACCACCAGAATACCAGCTCCCCAGCTTCTAATTCAAGGCTCCACCACCACCATCCTCACAGAGGTCCAGTGCCCACCCAGCAGCTTCAATCAAACATTTTAACACCCGGTTTCCCTGGGCAGCCTTGTGCAAGGTACTCCCTGCCTCTCAGTGAGAGGCCATTGCTGGAGGGGCTGCTCAGCCTGTCCTGCCAGCCTTGCTGGACCTCCAGGGTGAAGAGGAGGAAGAACAAGGTGAAGAACAAACACCAAGAATACACTGCAACAGCCTCCCAGCTGGGAAGGGGAGTGGTTGGTAAGGGACAGGCAGGCTGGCCACCCCATCACTTCTGCAGCATACAGGTGTGAAATTTTCCTCCAGGATATCACTTACCCCAATGCAACCTGAGATGAGGCGCTTGAAGTGATCCTTCCGGCGCTTGTCTGCCACTTTCTGCAGTGTTGGGTTGAGAAGCTTTGAATCAAACTGCTCCAAAGAGTCCAGCTGGATATCTGGGATCTGCTCCATCACTGCCTTCAGCTCAGCATAGCGAGGGCGCTGCATGGAGAAGTACAATTAACACAGCTCTGCTAGAGGAACTGCCTTGCCCTCCTTGGGGGCCATTAGCTCCTCTGCCCCTACTCATTGAGCATGGGATTAGTTTTCACCATTCCCCTCACATTCCTCAACCTCACATTTGGACGAAGAACAGAATTTCTCACCAAGGCCTCGTAGATCTGGAAAGCCAGGTGGACAAGAGCTGCCATGCAGCCATCGTGCTGCCCATGTACCTGCAAGCCCTTCAGCACACTTGTGAAAAACCAGGACACAGCATCGGGAAGGAGGTTTCCTGGAAGCACCTGGGGAAGAGGCACTGTCAGCACTGAAGCAAGATACTGGTACATAACCACCTTTCTGCAACAGCCTGCTCTTCCTGAGGGAAAAGGTGCCCAGAGGTGAAGCAGCCACGCTTCTCACAACATTCAGAGCTTCCTCTTCCAACCCTGCCAGAACTAATCCCTTCTTCCTCCCAGAGGTACCTGTTTGAGCAGTGGCCAGCAAAGCTGTGTTGTGGTTCTTTGGCAGGACAAGGTGTCCTTCCAGGAGAGGGATGTGTAGGCAGTGATCAGCACTGCAGTGCAAACATCCTGAAAAGGAGTCAGAGAGAAAAACCAGTCAGAGGAGCTATTTCCTACTTCCAGCATTCAAACCTGATGGGAGCCAAGATGCAATCCAGAGAATCTGCAGGAGCTTCTGAGAATCCTGCATGTCACTGTTGCTCCAGTGGAAGGTGTTCACCCAGTGTGCAGCATCATAACCATGACAGACCAGTGTTAAGTTAACCTGCTCCCTTCATCTCCCTGGGAAAGGCCCTGGAGCACTCACGGACTTCCCTCAGCTGCTACTCTCAAGTCACTGCAAAAGCTTCTACAAGAGCTTCTGAGGCATCCACAGCAGACAGTACAGAAACATCAGGATAAAGGTACTCTGCACAGTGGGTGGTATTAGCACTGTGGCTCCTGTACCAGGTCAGGCAGATTTTACATAGAAGAAAAAGCTGGATGAAGTTCTTCCTCATGAAGACTGGAGCCCAGGATGAAGGCAGAGCCAGGGAGCATCCTGGGGGCTGAATACCCAGGGCCTCTTCCCCAGAACAGCTGAAGCTCTGTAGCTGCATTTTATATTGGATCCCAACCCCCATTTGCTTTGTGGCTTCTGCAAGGCCCTTCCAAGCCATGCACATTGCCAAGAGGTGATTCTCACATGGGAAACGCTCCAGCAGCCTAGGTCTCTGCAGCAGTGTCTGGCTGCAGAGCAGACAAGTGTGACAAAGAGTACAGAGAAAGGATGGTGGCAGTCAGAGCACACACTCACCTCTTGCTTCATCAGACACTTGCCGAGCTCGGTGAGCTCTGCGTTGGCAGGGGGAGTCACCTCCGTGGCCATCGCCTCATCATCTGCAGAGCAAAGGCAGCACTGTCAATGAGGCCTCCCAAGGACTGAGGGGGACATGGGGAGGCTGCAAGAACTAAGCTGGGAGCCAGGAGACAGCACACAGAATCAGTGTCCTGGCATAGCTTACCCTGAACATCTCTTTTCAAGCAAAAAGCACCCACCCTTTGTAGGGCAGGAAGGGCATGCAACTGGCTACCTTCAGTTCTTGGGAAACTGTGCACATCCCCCTCTTCTCCTCAGCTTAAGAACCTTAAGAACCAGTTGCTCCAAGATGCCACCTGTGAACCCTACAGCACATTAGTTTTCAGGCTAGACTGGGTTTTTCTGTGGCCCCCAGACACACTGAGCAGGACAGAGCTGAAGGCTTCTTACCAAACCTATACCCCTCACACAGAACTTCCAACATCAGCCCAGCCTCCCCCTCAAGAACCAGGAAAAGTGTTTGTGTACACCAAGGGCAGGAAAGGCAAAGGTAGGCATTTACTCACCATCTCCATCTACAGCAGCAGTAGTGTTCTGTTCAACACCTTTCTTAGAAACACAGCAAACAGCTGCAAAAACAGTTGCAGGTCAGAGGAGCAGAAAAGGGAAGATGCTACTGCAAAACATGCAGAGATTATCCTACAGACTCTGATGGGCTCATAGCTGCTTCAAGCTCCCCCAGCTCTTACAGAGAATCTGAAGAATCAGAAAGCCCAGAATAAAAGCCCAATACCGCACTACCTGGAAGGCTCTAACACCCCACCCACGGCACTTTCCCACAGTGGAACCTGCTGCACAGTGGCTGCTTCAAACTACTGAGAACCAGGAATGTGCAAAATCATCTGAAGCCCATAAGCCAAGAAGAACACTGATTTAAAGCAAAAAGGCCAATCGAGAAAGGAGATAGAAAATTGAGATCTGTAATCTCTATGTGGAATCAATTTCCCCAGCCTCCCTGCAGAAAGCCATGCTGACAAAAAAATGATGTCGGAGAAGGGGAACACAAGGGAGACTGCTTTGGGGGAGGGACTCTTCCCTTATGTCTGGTTAGAGACATAGCAATTACCAGCAACAAAACTGATCGTGCTTGGCTTGTCCACAAATCCATGTCCCATACTGGGTTCCAAAGCACAGAATGGGAAAACCCAATTCCCTGTAGGACTGGATTCCTACAGGAACAGTACCAAAACCATGGAGCCCTAAAAGTTAACAAAAGGAAGTAACTCTCTTCTGAAGGTTTAAAATGATCTCTTACTAGGTTTTAGCTAAGATTTTGGCAGAGCTGTTTCACACCTGCCTTCTCAGGGTTATGTTAAATACTACTGACCGTTACAATTAAGTTCTACTGCACACTGGGAATTCCTGTTGTCCTCTCCAGGGAAAACTTCCCAAATATCTCAGGAGATCTAGCCTGATTTCACTTACTGGCGAGATCCATGACTTCTCGAGTCAGCAGCCTGACCAGCTGTTCCTCAAGCATCTCCTGAGACTCGGGGTTGTCATCTGCAGCATCATCCTCACTGAGGAGAACAGGTTTTAGTTTGAAGGGAGCCAGTGCCTTCAAATACCCCCTCTGCCCAAACACAGGGAATGAGTCACCAGTGTGTTTTCCAGCCCTTGCTAGCAGGGCTGTTCCTGGGCAAAGGGCTATGTAAAAGACCCAACCTCCATCCCATTCCCCACTTCCCCCTTCATACCAAGGGATGGAAGCTTACCAGAGCATGCTTCGCTGGTTGATCACCTGCCATTTCTGGGACAACCTCTGTTCAAGACAAAAGGAAAGACTCAATCTGGACACAATGCAAGGAGACCCAAGCAATAGCTGCTGGCAGAAGCAAAAGAGCGTTAAACAGAGCTCTCACAGCAAGACCCATTTTGAATGGCAGGAGAACTGCTACCAACTGTGCTGGAATGAGCTGTTATGAAAATGAGAGGACACAAGGAAAAAAAAAAACCAAACTCCAAAATTCTCAGGGCTGCAGTTTGAGGAGTTTGTGTCTGCAGGTTTGAATTCACAGCAAGGGGTGCTGTGCAACAGCCTGGGTTCAATGCACCTCAAAAGCCCTCCCTGAACATCATCAAAATCATTAAGCATCAAGGCCCTTTTCTCTGCTGGCTCTGTAGAGACAGACATTCCCAAATGTTGCTGCCAGCTGCTGCAGGGAGCCTGGGCTGTCAAGGAACTGGCATCAAAGAAGCTGTTTTCTTACCATGTGTAGATAGGTGAAGAGTGGTCCCAGCATGGGGCAGACAAGGGTCTCGTAGTATTCTGAGGGGCAGGAAAGTACCAAGGGCTTCACAAACACACCTGCACAGACCAGTTAAGGAAGAGATCCAACACATAAGGCCAGCTGCAAGGGAGGCTGCAGGAGAGTGCCCAAGCCAGCCCATTCCACTGGGAGGCCAAGGGACAGGCACCTGGAAACCCACTTTCTCACAGCCCTGAATTAACAAGTGGCATCCCTATACAGCAAGAACATGAGTTATTCAGCTCTTTCTCCTGGCAGTTCAGATGAGAAAGCTAAGGGTGCTTAGCACCCATTTCCTAGCTGTGAGACTGAATGTCCAGCCCTGGAAAGTAGGTTGGGAAACCCACTTGATCTCCCAGAGAAGCACATCCTAATGTCAAGCTCCTCACTATCCAAGCCCCCTTGCCCCTCGGAAGGCACTACTGGCCTCTCACAGTGCCTCCAGAACCACACAAATCCCTTGCATTTCTTCTGACCCCATGCACTGCTGTTTCTGTTTGTGCCCTCTTAGGCTCACACCTCGTCCACACCAGGTGTATTCCTGTTTGTTTACCTCCTCAATCACCCTTCTTTGTCTTGGCCATACTGAAAACAATGCAGGATTTCAATGTATGTGTTCTGAGCCTCCCTGAGACAGTGATGGAAGGATACGGAGCATGGGACGCAGTCTGTAATCAGGAATGTTGTTGAGGTTGTTGAAAGCAGAGCTGAGGAGCTGGGTGGCGAGACCCTCAACAGTGTAGAAATCCTGTTGCATGGAGGGGCCTGCATTTCCCAGGATGTGAAAACTTCAACAAAAAACAAGTCAGTTACAAGTCTGCTAGATAGCAAGTACCATGCCACTGCTCTGCAAAGGCTACAAGTTCTACCATCTTGAGATTACATAGCTGTCACATTCCTAAACAAATACTATAGAGGACTTTTAGCACAGCATCTCTTTTTTTTCTGGGATACCTGCAGAGGGACAATGAATTAAGCATTTAAGCACTACAAGTTACTTTCAAGTGCTGGTATACCCTGACACATAATGAGAAGTGGCAAGAGACAAACTAGATCAGGATATCAGATAAGTGCTCCAATCTGTCTACCTAATTGTGGAAGAACTAAAAGCAGATCCCCATTTTGAGGTACTTTTTCCAGACTGTTCCATGTCTGTGTGACAGGTTACAACCACTGAATATAAGCCACCACTGCAGCTTGTACTTGGATATTACAGAATACAGCTCACATCAGAAGTCTAAAGGAAGTCAGGACCCCACTGTAACCTGCTGCTCCAGCTGTGCAATGCTGGATTGTGGTGAGAGATCTGGTGCTCTTACCAGTTGTCGTAGAGGGTACAAAAGAAGCCCTGCATCCTTTCTAAGACTGTTTTGTAAACAGGGGAGTCATAAAGCTCCAACAAAGGCTGAGGGAGACCTGTGGGAAGGAATAAGCTTCAGTTACATTAATTCAAGAGCACGGTGCACCTTCAGAGCATGCTGGGCAGGCGCCAGCCAGCTTGATGGCAGCAAGGGAAGCTCTTGGCAAGAGCCAAATGGGAACAGGTGCAGCAACCCTGGGGCAGAAACCCCCCTTAGAGGTCAGCCAAGTTCAGGTTGGTTGCACCCTGAGCAGAGGTGTTTCTACTGAGGTTGTAGCTGCCTCATTTCTCCAAAGTAGAACTTACTTGAGCTATCAGAACCCAGTCAGCAGCAAAGCTCACATTTGTTGCAGCTCCTCTAATAGCTCATCCCTTCAGGTTTGTATTCTCTGCCAGGACACAAGCTACTGTTGAACTATGATATTAAAAAGTTTAGAGCAGAGATCAAGGCCCTGCTGCTTTATGTGCAGGGGTTCACAGACAGAGAGTTTAAAGTCACAGAGAAAAGGTAAAGGAAGCATGTCCTCATTTTACAGAGGAAATGGAGAAAGAAAGACAAAGCAACTTCCCCAAAATATTTCACTGTTTGTCAGAACCTGAAATTAAACCTCAATTTCCAAAGTCATGATCCACACTTTATCTACAAGGCCACCCACTCGTGCTTGGCTGGAAAGGCTTCTGTGTTCACAATCTCAAACCTGTTTTAAGAAGGTTCCAAAGGCCTCTTTCTAATACGCTGACTAGAAATAAATGCCAGGGCCACACTGCACAACTTGGCTCTTGCCCTTCAGGACAGGTCTCTGCACCAGCAGTCAGGGCTCCTGCTGTGCACTAATTCTGCTCAAAGGCAGACAATTACAGCACTCTGCAGCCTGAAATGCCATGTTGCAGAGACCACCACCCAGATGGGATAAGCGGTTTGGTAGGGTACCCTTCACTTCATGCAGAAGAAACCAATGTGTCTGAGACCAATAACTTACTTAACACCTTAGTTTCAGCATGTTCAACTCACAGCTGAGCTGCAAATACTATGAAGAAGCTGGTCCTCCAGCCCTGTTTCACTTCCACTGTTACAGACAGATCATGAACTCAAATACCTCTAAGTATCTGCCCACACATTCCTCCCGAAGAGAAGCCTCTTACCTAGAATGGCATTCTTCTCCACCTCCAGCATGTCCAAGGCCTTTGCAAATGTATCCCCCAGCCTAGCCACCATCTCTGGCATGTAGAGGTTGTTGTGAGTCCTGAAACAGAAGAGCACTTGGTTTATACTCATGCAAGTCAATTCCTTTTTGCCCTTGATAGTGGGATCCTCTCCTTCAGCTTGTGGACAACTCTTCTGAGGCAGATGATGAGGAAGGTGAGACCAAGCACGTGTGCATGGGATCCCCCTTCCACACCTGCAAAAATACTGGGGAAGCTGACCCAACAGAGACATGGAGTGACTCCACCTCATGTCCTGAATCTCCTGGCTGCCCCTTCCACTTATTTCAGTTCATCCCACCCGTTGCAAGCACTGGCAGTAAAAACTCCCAGCAATTCTCCAGATGATGCTGGGAACAACTTACTAGCTTGGCCAAAGGGATCAGAGATGTATTTTTAAAACTGACAAGACATGGATTCTGTCATTGCAAAAGATCTTCTGCACCTAAGGCCCCTGCAGAGGGAGGGGCTGTTTCAGCTCCAAAATACACGCACTGCCCATCAGGGATGAGTCACAGTCCCCAGAATGGCAGGTGGCATTGGAGGGACTCTAGTGAGAACATCCGTCCGATCAGATGTTACTCATGGCAGGCACACGCGCCCCCTGGACAACACATCCAGCTGGGAACAACTCTGCATCATAGGAGGTGGCCACTGTCAGCTCTCTGCAAGGGACACCAATTCAGCCATGGGTGGCTGGTTCTTTCCATCCAGGCCAAAATGGGTCCCCTCTCTCAGCCGGGGTACTGACACTCAGAGCTGGACTCAGCAGGGGTGTCTCTCTCACCTACCTCTCTCCTTTGAGACCTCAGACCTCCACTCTGGGTGTCGCCAGCTGCACACAGCACAAATCCTGCAGCCTCCTCCAAAACTGCAATGCCATTGTACCTGCTGCTAGAGGTGATCAAGGGCAACTCAGTATCTTCCCCTCGAGCAGCATTTCCCAAAGCAGGGGGTACATGGGAATGGCTGGGGGAAGGGAGCGTGGACAAACCTAAGGATGTTCTCCAGAGTCTCAGCTTTCACTCATGTATTAATGATTGGTTTTGTTTGTTTTTTTTTAAGGTCCATGTTCATAATTCTGGCAACCCTGATGCAGTGATGTCTGCCTGCATTTGCAGAAAGCTCCAAAACTGCAACTATCCTGTTTCTCTCTGCAAGTGTTAAATACTTCCCTGCTCACTGCACGTGAGGAAGGCAAGTATGTGAACTTCGTAAGAAAGAGCTACACAAATGTCTACTTAATGACTCATACTCTCATTCTGGGCTGGATCTAACACCATGCAACAGGCCTCAAAGGGGCACAAGCTGATTCTACTTTGCCAAGAAGGGCCAGGTAACAGCCCAGCTTCTACTCAGATTTGTTTAATGTTGCCCCACTGACTCAAAAAGCTGTACATTTCTGCTTGAGGCTATCCTGAAACCCAGCTACTAAAATAATCTCTTGTATGTTTCCTGCCCTTTCCATGCCAGCTTTGGCTTTGCCTCATACTGGGCAGAAAGTCAGTGGGGCAACCCAAGGACTGTGGAATTGCAAAGGTGAACCCTGAAATCCCACTGCACTAACTCCAGCAGGATGGGCCAGACAGTCATATGCTGAAGATGTGGTCATGGTCCGTAGTTGTTTTGGAGTCCTTGAAGCATTTTCTTAAGTCTGAGAGTTGGGAGGCAGATGTTCATTTACAGGCCAAGTTCTCTTAACACTTTAGCAAGTTCCCAGTGGGAATGGAGAGAAAATGGCCAACCGCCTACTTCCCACAGGAGTTAAAAAGGCATCCAACAGCTCTCATATATGATGATGTAGCCCCTTGGCATATTCCAGCAGAGACTATCAGCACTCCTGGGTACCCTACACAAAGGGATGCATGGTAAAACTAATCTCAAGAGACATTTATGCTTGAGAAAAGACAAGCAAAGGATATGGCAGGAATTGGGGGATTTTCAGTGATGGTCATGGCTCCGCTAGAAAGAGTATCTGATGCCTAGACAGAAGGGCTTGTAAACCAGAAGATAAGTCCTTTAGGACAGTCCATGACTGAAGAATCTTTTTCCAAAGCAGGAGCTGTCTACAATGAAAATGCCTACAGCATCCATGTCTACCCAAGAATTCTTTCACCAGCATTAATGCTTTGGCAATGTCAGCATCTCGTCATCAGGAGTTCCAAAAAAGCCTTTGTCTAAGCAAAGCATTTGCTGAGCCTGAGCATTTAATTTGTAACAAAACATGAGCAAATCCCAGCACAATAAAGGCTCTGCACCAATCAGGTCATGCAGCTACTGACTGCAGAAATGCACCAAGGTGGCTGAAAATCATGATTTAGGTTAAAATTCAGGAGTGAACATTTTAAGCCAGAAGCTAGAAAACACCTAAATGAAATGAGGTACTACAGAGCACAGGAGAATCATTACTCTAAAAGCTGCAAGCAGTGATTAATAAAGCAACCTCAATACAATTCCATAAATACAGCTACCAACACAAATACAGGCAGGCACAGTAAGATGCTACTCAAAACTACCTTATTTTTCCATTAACTGGACTACCTCATTCTTCTCAGTTCTTTGATCCCAGCCATGACCTACCTCCAAGCTACTTACCACCCTGGCAAAGGCCCAGTGGCTTAACAGCTTCGCTGCTTGTCTGCTAACACAGCAGCAGAATGCCACACACTATCCCAGAGAGCAGCAGACCCACCTGCTCAGCCTGCAAAACCCCCTTTTTTAGCACACTGGTGCCTGTCTTGGTGCTCAGTTCAGCTGCTCAGCAAGATCCACACTGCTGCTACTTGCAGATCTGCTCACACAAAAACCAGCACAGCCTGCAGGACTTCCACATCTCTGTCCCACATAAGCACATGGGCAACACTGGATGTTGCTTATCCCTACAGAGAGCTGCCTAATGGCATCCATCCCCAAGTAGTAATGCAACAACAATGTTCCTGAAGGCATCCTCAACACAGGCAGCTTTCCTGCCAGGTAGCCTTCCTCACAGCCCCATACTTTCTGCCTGCTGACAGGCTGCTACAGATTCCATATTCTCCTATGTGATCCATATTAACGAGGGCCTGAGGGAGACAAGCATGGAAAAGGCACCTGAGTCAAGCAAAGAAGGAGCTCCTTCCTCCTAGCACAAGATCCAGCTTTGCCAAAAAGACATAAGCACCATCAACACTTGCACTGAACAACTATGAGCTTGCAGTTGTCAAAGAGGCCTATATATCCAGCAGCAGCAATGGAAAAATATGAAGCATGAAGATCTACTGTTCTTAATACATCATTCATTAGTTCTTGTTGGAGCATTCAGCCTTAAGAAAAGCCCAGATACCTCTGAGTGAAGTACAGTTTTCTCCATGTATGTTACTACCATGTACTCAGAAAATATTTCAGTCTGCAGGTGAGATGCGTGAACAACACAGATGCCCTATCTCAATAAAAAAGCCCAAACCAGCCACGAAGCCTCTTCTTCTACAGACTGGATATGGAACATAGCTCATGGGTTTTCTTGGAGGTGGTAAACAGCCAGGCACAGAGTTTCTGCTTCTTCACAGAAGTGAAGTAGTGACAGAAGTTGGATGACAGTTTCCCTAGCTGCTTGTAACAGAGACCCCACGTGATTTTACTAAAAATGTACAAGTTCTGGTAGGAATAGTGATTGCATGAGGAAAAAGTGTCTGCTGCAGCCTGCTCAGACCTTGGGCACTGGTTTAGTTGGTCTCACACAATATGACATGTGGCAGGCATTGGAGAAATGGAATGAGGCTACTACCTAATCAAGGCAACTCTACTCTACCTAACCTCTCCCAAAAGCTCATCAACAGGATCTTCAGCCTTCCAGGATAAAAGGCAAAAGCAGTTCAAGCACAATTCTGCAGAAACCTGCTCGCTGGCCAAAGTACCACACACTGTGCTATGCAGAGCTTAGCAATGAGAAACACCGCTCATGTGGGCCAAGACAGCATGTGCTTGTCACAACAGTCCAGCATGTTGCTTTTCTCTGGAAGCAGCACATTCCTGAGCTCAGTGACTACCAAACATACCTGACTATACAGCACTCAGGTAATAGGGTCCCTTCCCTTACAAACCTGGGAGCTGAAAAATCTAAGTGCATCTGAAAATTCTCTTTCTCAACATGCCCCTGCCAAGGACAGAGTGTCAGGTTTTCAAATATGTAATGTGTAGAGTTATCCCACAAAACTGTTCTGTAAGTCTGGCAAAATCCCAGTGTCAGGAGTTACCCCAAGAGAGACTTCTCCTTTATAATTCTGGGAACTGTGTTATTCAGGATTTCCATTTTCTGCCTTCTCCTGCTGCCTCCCCTGGCTGCCCCAGACCTACACAACACCAGTGACACACAGAGAGGCACTGCATGGTAGCAACGGCCCGAGAGTATGCATCCACTGATTTCAATAGCAGACTGCTTCAGGGGGCTGCTGCTCATGTTCAGCAAAGCCAGCTTAATTTAACACTGAAGAGAGAACAACACAAACAGGATGCGATGAGAGCTGGGACTGCCCTGGTGGAGACAGGAGAGGTGGCCTTGTAGGGGCTGAGGGCAGAGCAGAGATGTTAGTTAAGAAATCATTAACTGAGTGGCAGAACTACAGCACTGGAGGTGGGGGAGGCAACCCCAGCACAAGCTCCCATTAGCTTTGATGGCCTCTTGTAGGCCAGACCAGTGAACATTCAGAAGGCTCCAGTTTCCCCAGTGCCATTCCCCACTGTGAACAGTCAGGAACAGTACTTGGGCACCTGCACCAGCCTGTGTTCCCACTGGCTTCACTGGGCAAACATGCTCTGAGCATTCCATGTATTTATCACAGTTTGGCTTTCAGAGATTTGTAAGTCAACATAAATGATTTCAAGTCAACTTGACCCACCTTATGAGAGCAAGTAAATTGTCAAAAAGCTTCAGGACCTGCTCAGTGCAGGGATTACGGTACATTGGAGTTCCACTGGGCAGGTATCCCAAAAAGAATCCTCCAGCTTTTGCCTCTTCAGTAGCAGCAGGCCAACGAGCTCGTTTCACAACTCCCAGAATGGTGTACACACAAAAGCTTATCTGCAGCAAGAGATGTGGAGAAAGCGTTTCTTAGCCGGATCACAGTCTGAATCAATAGGTTTTCAGAGAAACACATCATCATCCCATCACAAAGAGAATGCTCTACAGTGAGCCTAACCTGTTGATAGGAACAAAACTCTGGTGAGATTGCTGCCAGGAAAATGCAACAAACGATCATGCTATATTCCATAACCTTGAGAGAGCCCTAGCCATGGCAGGATGGCCTAGGAATTCACTATCAGACAAAGCATCAATACATATGGTCTCAAGAGTATGCAAGCAGCCAGGCAGGCTGCTAAAAGTAAGGCTCTAGACCATCAGTTCCTCATGTCCTTCATGTGCTGGGACAGATGCAGAGATCCCAGATGACACAGCGGTCAAACTGCATTAGCCCCAAATCATAAGCATAACTCTGTGGACTGCATTTCAGTGTACTCTACAGATCTAAAGACAGCAACTCCATTTGCAGTCCGAGTGAAGACTTTACACTAACAACTCAAATAACACAAATCTTCTCAGATGAATTTTAATTATATTCTGTGCTGCAGTCTGAGCATGATGTTTTTTCCATATAGCCTGGTTTAAAAAGCATGATTCACTGTGCCATATATCCAAAAATCATGTACATCAATTGCTTATCCAAAAGCAAACTCTGTTGAACAGAGAGTAGGAAACAGTGTGCTTCACTCTGATAAATAATGTGGTTTACAAGGCCTGCACGCTCTTTACCGTAGCTTAAAGAGCAAAGGCCAGCCTGTTATTCTGCAATCTGAAAAACCTGTTGATGCACACTCTGAAGAAGTACATGATCAGGAGACCTTGTGTGTAATCACAGGAGAAGTGGGGGATTGAAGGAGGCAGGTCTCATTTCACTAACGATTACACCTCTCCTGGTAATGATACTCACTCTAGACCGGTTCAGGCCACTAGGATCTTCCAAGACTGGATCGGCAATTTTGTTGTCTGCACCCACGTAGGATATAAAGGCTTCAGGATCTGAGAGGACTCTGGCAGCAGCAAAAGACAGAAATGGATTATTGTTTGTACCAGGGAATTTGAGCAGAGCTTTGCACTGGTAATAAACATCTACCAAAAACCAAGCAGGCTAGAGAGGCTAGGCAGTGCTCCATCCTGTACATGCGAACATGATTTAAAAGCACCAGCGATGTGTACACTCTCAAAATATCATCAGTTCTCTTGGGCTGTGGGGATCTAAAAGATTCAAATCTCTTATGAAGATAGCCCTGCTGGGAACGCTCTTCTGCATGCCCAGCAACCCAGAGCTGCAAGACATCCCAGCTTTAGTAACAAGAACTCAGTTTCCTACCTTCTCCTGGGAATGAGCAAAGACATCTTTGATTTCTCATTTCCTGCAAATGCTTTGAGCATGCTGGGGAATGTTCCTTTATTACCTTAAATGACTCTTACCCAGCAATTTTCAGCAAACAGCATTTAGACTGCTAGCAGTTTCTGAACTGTAGGAGAGCTATAATCACAACAATTGCCTGGAGCACAGGAGGTCAAGAGGCAGCCCATCACCCTCATACGGCTTGTGTGTTCCCTTACTGGGCACGGCATTACCTCCTCAACACCTCCAGCTCAAAGCTGGAGAAGAAATGACCCATAAAAAGAAAAATGACCCATACCTCTGCATCTCTGGGGAGAGCCATAAGCCAGCAACAGGAGCCATGAGCTCCTCCAGGAAAGCTTTCTGTCGCTCATAGTCCTTAAACTGGTTGCTGATGAGGACAAGGGCCTCCATAAGAGCACACTTCTCCATCTGCGTCAGAAGTAGCTCATTGGAAAGCAGCTGTTTCACATGGTTGTACAACATCTCAAAGTTTGGCTAGAAAACACATCCAAGTGGAAAAGCATCATGCATTTGGTATGGAGGAGGGCCACTGGGGGAGGCAGAGGAGGGGTGTACTGTTCAGCTGGAGAAGGTACATTTCTGTTACCTTTTCTCAACACAGCCATCTCCTCCTCACACTCAAGTTTCTCTGAATGTTCAGTCTAAGAGAACTTCCATTCTTCCCTACCCCTCTATCATTATCCTGCATCCATTTTACTTGTGCTGCTTGTATCCTCCTCCTCATCCCTTTTACGTTTAACTCATCAATTTACAGTTCAATTTCTGAGGCAGAAAATTTTTCAGTGGGGAAGAAGAGAGGTACAGGGAATGAACCACTTTGCCATTTGTGCAGCA
>NW_008236217.1:8657728-8665983 GCF_000691975.1 Corvus brachyrhynchos | reverse complement strand
AAAGAAAAGCAGAGACTGTAGCCAAGGAAGCTGAAGATCCCACAAAATCCAACTAAATTGAGGCAAGACTCATCATGACAGAGTTGCGTTTACCTACCAGGACAAGCTGAGGGTAATCCCGGCACATCTTAATGATTGAGGAGCACGCATGCCTTCTCACATTCTTCACTGCTCGAGTTCTAGGAGCCTGGACAGACACAACAAACTTCAATGCAACAAAACAAAAGTTCAGCCAAATGCAGGGCATCTTCAAGAGACAAATTCATTACATATAGTTTTCTGCAGTGTTGAGCACAGATTAAAAAAACCCATTTCCATGCCTCCCTGCTCCCTCCAAACAATCATGCAGCAACCAAATTTCCTCTGAAGCAGTAGTCAACTCAAGAAATCCATGTTCAAACAAGCTGTACTTCAGGAGTGAGGATGCTATGACTCCTCCTCCCTATTTCAAGACTCCAAGCACTCCTTAGGTAACTAGGGGGTTTACAGCCATCTTTCAGAGCCATGTATACCAAGTACTGAAAGAATACCCAGAGGTAATGAAGAGATTTCACTCTCGGGAAGGCCAGCACCGCCTGGGGAACTAAGTGTACTGGCCTTACAGCACGTCTGCAGCCTTCTAAGCTTGTGAGCCAAAGCTTAGTGGGCTATGCCAGCCACAGAGATCAGCAGTATCTGGACTCCCCAGCTTTCCCAGGAGCAGAACTATACTTGAGAAGCCTACTACAATAGTCTTCAGACTCAGGATGCTCTCTCCACTAGAACATTATTTGATCCAACTGTTACAGCTCATTAGTAGATAATAATTCAGACATACCTTACTTTCCTCTACAACTTCAAAGGTAACTGAAGCAAACAACTGTGAGAAAAGGGAGGAAAAATCAAAAAACTCGTATCATTTGTTAATATTTAGCACTCACATCTGTTTAAGGAATAGGCAATAAAGATTTTAGTGCAATTTCATTGAAGTCAGTGAAGAACCCCTGAGTAAGTTGAAAGATGTATCATCAATACAGCAAGGCCTTGAAAGAAAACATGGTTGTTTACTGGACAGAGCATGCACTTAACGTTAAGTTTAAGGCTATGAACTGCAAAATTTGGGTTAATTGACATTACTGTTCTTGTGACAAGCCTCAGTCTCAGTTTCTCCCATCTTTAACATGAAGGATAGTCCTTCCTTGACAGCAACACCAAGAGGATTGACTCCTGCAGTTTAGTACAAGAGCCCTGCACCACAAAAAGCTGATGTGATTTTAGCAGGGTCTGCACATACCTACCTTGGAAAGTACTTGTGGGAGGTATTCTGGTCGGTAAGTGACAAACGGAAAGAGAGCAGAGACATTGGTGAGCACACAGGACAGGATGAGAGGATCTTTTGTTTCAAAATTAAGGACAAGCTGCAACAGATCTATGCCATCATTCACTGGGATTTCCTACAAAGGTAGTGAAAAAAAAGAAAGAAAAAGGGAGGCAACACTCAATACTTCAACCTACAGTACACTTCCTACAAAACCTAGGAAAAAGGCTGGGGGAAAAAGGACAGTGCCTTCGCCACTGTTGACAGGGCAGTCTTGAGACATCAGTCTCTAGTCCCCGTACTTTTGCTGGCACCTCTGGGATAGGCAAATTTCCTCTCTGTCTCCCAATTCTCCTCTTGACTTTGTCCAACAGATTCCATGCTTAACCAACTGTAACGACCCATATAATTATTCTACTGTGATTAGACTGATGAGTGCATGAGCAGCTTAATGTAATAAAAAATTCAAGGCAGTCTACATCAAACTGATCCTTCTGATTCGCCTGCTGTTGAACAAAAGGCAGAGAGAACATGCTTCTGATCTGCTCTCTGGGCGTAAGTTCCTCTCACTTAGTTAGAAGTGAAAAAAAATTTTAAAAAAATCTAATAAGAGGATAATTAAATAAACTCAAGAAATTTTTCCTTAAGCAGTCTCTTCTCCTCTAGCAAGGCACTATCTTAAAGCATGTCACTTGAGCACTCTCCAGTGACTTCTCATCCCATAGTGCCCAGAATTAAGACATGCCCTCATCTAAAGAAGGGTCATTACTCCTCATGAGAATGGCTCACCAAACAAACTGGGTTTTGCATGGAGGTAACCAGTTACTACAAACTGCTTAAGGATAACATAACTGCAAAAACCCAGAAGAACTGCCGACCCAGAAGAAGCCAGGAGAGAAGGCAAGAGCTTGGGATACACGTACATCTTTATCCATGGTTCGGAACATCTGGCTGATGACGCTCTCCGAGAAGAAGGTCATGGCATCCCACTGCACAAAGGATGGAGAGAAGATGGAGCAGAGACCTTCGCCTGTCTTAGCTGAAAGGAAGAGAACACCATGCTCAACCATCCTCAACAGCAACCTGAGAAGCTCCTGTGCTGCAACATCTTAGCACTCACAAGTATTTTGGCCACACAGCTCTCCCTGCAGATGCCTCGCAGGGATGCACTGGGAGCAATTAAGGTGATTTGCTTCATTCAAGTGAAGGCTCCTGAGACATAAGTCTTTGAGGTACCATGCAGAGCAATATTAACAAATCACAGAAGGGAAAAGAAGAGAGACCACATGCCCAGACTCAGCACTGCAGGCAAGACTGCCCTCAGTGTGACTTTGCAGAGCACCAACGAACCTTCCTTCACAGTAGGAAAGCAAGGTGAATGACAAGGGATTTGCCAGAGAGGCACAACTTCCCTAACAAAAATAATCAATATATTACAGAAATAAAAAGACCCAAATAATTGTAAAATTGTATCAGAGGGACAGCTGTATCTGTTCTGCAGAGAGATTTGGGGGAAGGAAAGGAGGAGCCAGGGGCTTTACATCAGTTATTCCATATGTAGACTCTAAAGGGATAAATTAGGGAAGGGGTGGGTTTGACTCAGTTTTGCATTTAACTTGCAAAGACCTTAAAGCCTGAAAATCTAGCATGGAGTCTTGGCTACTGCTTAAAAAATTCCAACAACATCAACCAAAAAAAGGCCAAGAAGTTTCTTTTTGGCTTTAATTAAAAGACAAATCCCATATCCCCATTTTTTTTCAGGTGACCTACAGTTCATGGGTCCAGTATCAACAGGAGCTGTGAGTTGGTACTTCAGCCATTCCCCAGCCATTTGGAAGCCCGTTAGAGGGTCCAGACGACAAGCCATCCTCATCACCTCTCCTTGCTGGGCTCGGAAAGCTGCAGGGAAAAATCAGACACCATGAAAACAGCTGATGCTGCAAATTTTTCAGACCCATGAACATTATGGACTTTTGCTTTGGCAATAGCTGTGTAGTGGGCACAAATACACAAACAGTGCAGCAAGTACAACAGAATGAGCAATTTTTGAAGTGATTTAAGTGGACGAAAACATAATGGACTAACATTTTAAAAAGTGCAATTAAAATGCAGTATGAATTATGAAAATTTATGCTAAGCTAGATTTACTACAATTAGGCCTCTAGTCTTCATTTAAAATGTTCTTCAAACTATAAACGTTTGCTGCTTACAAAGCATCTTGGGATACTGAGATAAAATACCAGCATTAGATAACTACTACTTCCTTCAGCTAAACACACTTTTCCTAGATTATTCAACTAATGACAAACAAATGTGAACTCAAAAACCCAGCTGCCTTGTTTTTGATTTCGAAGATACTAAAAGCAAAGTACAGAACAGGAATTTAATTTGTTCCAAAGTATTCCAGTGCACGACCACACAAAACAATCAGTTCTGCTGACTACAAATGCAACTTGCATTGTTTAATAAAGTTGTTTTGCCAAGCAATTTTATTTTGTGCTTCAAATTAGTTTATTTTCTTATATATGTAATGTCTTCAATATAACTTAACCCTGTAAGACTATTTCAGATTCAGGCCTTGTGCATTTAGCTACTTTATAGTTTCTATCCAAACAGATTTATTACAGTAAGTAAAAAATAAACTATCTAATAAGCAACAAAAACTGCAACCCTTAAAATCTTCAGACAGAAATGTAAAAAGTAAAAATTTATGTAATTTATTCAATGTATCCTCCCATCCACCCAGTATGTACCAAACTACACCAGCCAATGAGAACCAACTTCAGTTTTGGGAAGAAAAATACAAAATGAAAGTAAAATCATTAATATCTAGTGCTGGTTTAATATCATGATTAAATTTTGCTATTTTAATTCTCAACTCTAGCTATTGGTACTAAACCAGAAGCTTCTTACCAGGGCCAACACAGATTTTCTTTCTGGAATGGCATCTAAAGTCTTTTGTAAGGTGCCTTCCTCTCCTAACCTGAACATGACTTGAGGTTGTTTGATTTCCTCCTCTAGGCGACCAAAAGACACATTTTCTTTGACACCAGAATGCTATTAGGCCACCTACCTGACCGGCAAGCAAAACAACAGCAAATAGTAAAATTAAACACATGAGCTGCCACAGGAAAATCCTAACTTAATTTACTCCAAGATCCAGGCTGAAAAACTTGAGACACAAATGGAAGCTGCCAAGCCAATGTGGTAGGCTCCAAGCTTGGCCAGCAACTGGAAGTAGGAAGAAAGGCACAAACAGAATGCACAAAGGGTATGGCAACTTACAGTTGAAGAAGGCATTGAAGTCCTCATCACTGTCAAAATCAAAGCGGGAGTATTCACAGCTGGGGCTGTCTGCTTTGGAAGGAAAGCCCACCTGGAAACAAAGTGGAAAAGGTCAGGAAGGAAGAGAAGTCACCCATCACAGCTAACACCAGCTTCAAGAACATGAAGGCTGGAGGCAAGGAGCAGACAATAAAACCGAGATACAACTGTGTGCTCAGCAGCCTGGAGATCCTGTCTGGCCATGACACAACAAAAATGTAGTTTCTCCCCCATGACCCACAGGCCACGTTCACCCAGGCACCTTCTCACACCCAACAAGTTGTGATTCCCACATACCTTCACTAGGTTGGTCATAGATGCACGGAGATACTTGGGAACGACAGCCAGCAACAAAGGGTCATGAGACAGAACTTCATGCCGAAATAGGGCTCCCCATGTGATCTGGGTGGAAGAGCGCAGAAACTGCGGGGAGAAGAGAGAAAACAGAGGAGCAGAGGAGGATTTCATTGCTGGAATTACCACTATTAAGTGCTGCTATCAGAAAGCAAAGGCAAATTATACTGACTATAAAGTTAAGGCCAAGGCACCTTGAAGGCACATCCCAAATTTCCAGAAAGCCAAAAATCTCTAGTACTAGGGCTGATTGCAAATTCTACATTTTCTACTCAGTATCTCTGTATCAGGCATGGCTCTTGATGGGGTGGTAATGGGAGTAGAAAACACTGCCTTCCAGGCCTTCAGCTGAAATGGAGCGCCTAGAGAGCAATACTTAGCAGCTGAAGTTCTGCAGTCTTCTGCAGGCTAGCTCAATTATACATTCACACACAGATACATGTGAGACTTTCAGCCCTTTACATACCTGGCTGGGATGAGTTGTGAAGGCTAAAAATGACTCAAGGTATTTTCCAAAGTTGGCTGGCGTTTCCACATCACAATCTGAGCCCTATGAGGAACATGAAGTATTTCAGACAAAATACTAACTTTATGGCAGGCTGGGCTCACAAATGGTATGTTTCAGGGTAAAGCAGGAGCACTACATCCAAGGCCATAGACTGTAAAGGAGCAGAGACAGAAACACTGAACAACTGATTTTTTTCTGAATCCAGTATAGCCCAAGGAGCATCAAGTTCTGCTGACCAGCCTGGAGGTGCTGAAGACACCACCACCCTCATTCAAGAGTACAGGGTGACTTCTCAGATAGTGGAGTTCCATTAAAACCAAATTCACAACCACTGCTGCTGCTGTGAATCACAATTTTACTCTTATTGGGTCAAACCCACCCAGCTGTACCAAAGTAGTGCAATTCAAACTGAAGAATTTCACAAGAAAATAAACCCAGGTAATTTCACTCGATTTCTCCAAATGTTTCCTGTATTTAACATATGGGTATCCATGACTAGTAACTTTCTTGGAAGTTTGTCAGGAAAGTAAGTTTTGCCTGGAGCCATAAATTCAAGGTTTTGCTGCTTCTCACAAACTGTAACATGACCTGGTGCCCTCAAGATCCCCAAAACTGTACAGCTCAGTGCTGCCTCTCCCAAGCAAATCTGAGTAAGTGAGCTCCATCTCATTACTTCATTATGGATTAACAGCTCCTACTGCCTAACAGCAAGTGGAGTCACTGGAAGTAGTAATGCACTCTGGTTCCTGTCCATTCTTTTTAGAGGTGAATTCTCAAAGGTTGGTTTTGGTTTTTTCTTCCCCTCCCTGTGAGACTTTACTTTGCTCTATCACTTTTACAGGCTCGTTGCTTCAATCTCCCCACCAACAGCATCTCTCAACAAGCCTGCCCTCTCTATCCTAGAAGCACTGAGCTGAAGGGAGGGAGTGGGAATTCAGCACTGGCATGGCATGAACAGTATGAATTTGCATCTTCATCTCAACATTGACACAAAACATTACAAAGATGAACAGCAGGAACAAAACCCGTTTCTTCCTTGAGCTTGAGAGAGTCTTGGTGGAAGAACAGACAGGTATACTCTCTGAATTATTTTTACTGGGAAATTTAAAAGGCTTCCAATAGAAGAGTAATTTCCTGGACTAGATTTTCTGTAGCAGTAGTCAGCTAAAAACCTGACCAATTTTCAGTGAAGCTCAGCATTTTACAGAGGTTATAGGAAATGGTTCTTGATGACAGCAAAGCCCTGGCATCAGTCAGGGGTCCCTCCAGTCTACATTCCTATTGACTCAGCAGGATACAGTCATCCCACTTAAAAGCAGAGCCATTACTGCCTTTACGAAATGCATGGAGAGAACCCTACAGCTGCCAAATGTGCAGAGAGAACCCTGGTCCTACCTTAGATCAGGGTTGCCTCAAGCCCCAGCCCTAAAAACTAGCCTTGCCAGGGTTGCTGTTGGTATTAGTAAAGACTTACTAGCAACGCACATAGCTGGCTGCCCAATGCGCACAAAACTTGGCAAAGTCTCTTCAAGAAAACATAGTGCTTCTCCACCAGGCCTTCTCCATCTGCTGTCCTGGGAATGAGGGAAGGGGGGAAAAACAGGATCACAGTTACTCATGCTGTAGGTGACAGGCACACTGCTGGCTATCTTGTAGATAAAGAGGACTAGAGCAGTTTGATTTTATCTCAGTGGGATTTTCTTTGCTATTATCAAGAAGTACTGCTTTATTGGCATCTAAAACCTCTGAAATTGCCTCTCTGAAAGAGTCCTTCCTCCTGATCAGTTTCAGGCTAAAACAGAAAGCCAGGGAAGCTGTGATATTTACATCTCTTTGTCCTTCAATTATGGGTTTTGAAAAAAAACCCCTGGTTTTCCAAGTTTTGCAAAAGAAATGGTGGTTTTGTTCTCTCCTATCCAGTTCCTGCTTCCTTTGGTTAAGCAACAGTATCTTCTGCACCTACAAAGCCATTTGTATGCAGTTTTGTGTGAAATCACAGCAGCACCATGGTACTCACTGGGCAGCAGAGAGGATGCAGTGCATGGCAATGTCTCCAAACAAGACCATCAGAGGTTTCCGATCCTCCAGCTTACCCTATGCACAAAACACACCACATGCCTCAGTTAGAACATAACTATTTATTCCCATTTACATAAATATTTATTTCCATCTGCAAGCAAAATCAGGAGAGTCACAGTTTTTCTTCCACCTGGGAAGGGGCTTACATACGATTTAAGTAAAAACTTTCCAAAAATTCCAAGGTATCTAAAAAATTTTCTCCAAGCAATCCCACCACAAGAACTTTCAACAGCAAAACTGACCCTGAGACATATTCACAGAAGACTGGCTAGTTACTTACAGGCAGCTGATGAACAGCCTTGACACTCAGCTGCTTGTGAATGAATGGGTCAAATCACCTGTTTAGATCCTGCTGTCACTTCTCTGAGCTGCCAAGTGACACAGCTGATGACACTATTTTCCACTTCACAGTTGTAGGAAGTGGGGGGAAAAAAAGTCAGTGGGGACCTCCAAGTTCAAACTGCAAGGAGACGCAAGCACAGTATTTGGAGAGGGTTCCAACAGCTACTCCATGTATTGTGCTGGCATGATATTCACACCAAATATCATTAACAGAATCAGCCAAATTTGATTTTGATTCTTAGATAAAAGGGCAAAGATAGCGTTGCTCAATCTGAAGAATTATATAGGAGAATAGGAGAAAAATAAAGGGGAGCCAGAAGAACTGGGGAGGAAGAACTCACTTTCCTGCTG
>NW_008236217.1:8653142-8657651 GCF_000691975.1 Corvus brachyrhynchos | reverse complement strand
TGACAGCAATCAGGAGACACTCGGCTGCTCCAACTTGGAGTTCAGGCTCATTTAGGAGCAGACACAACATCTCCAAGAGCTTGCAGTTGTCTGCTGTGATATGGCTTAGGGCTACCCAGTCAATGTAGCCAGCCAAAGTGTTGAGTGCTGCTATCCCCACACGACAGTTTGCCTGGGCCTGTGAACAGAGAGGAGGCATGAGGTCAGAACCAGAGAAAAACATCAATTCCCATCTAAAGCCACCCACTCCCTGGAATAACAGCACCAAGAACTCCCTGACAAAGTGAGAGACTTGGACCCTTCTGCTGCCACTCCTCACTTCTCTCTTCTCAAGGGGCTTGTACTATGAGTGAACAAATCCATCTGTATGAAACTGCAGGCAATAGACTTGAAAGCCTGGGAATAGCCTAGTTCTAAGTAACCTTCCTCCTAAGAAGTACCAAAGAGCTAACTCCCACATAGCTCCACTCACCTTTGGCTCCTGAGCCAAATCAGTCTTCTGAAAAAGAAAACAAAAGAGGGTAAGCGAACAGCTACAGCACACACTTCCACCCAGCCACGGCTGCACAGGGTTCTCCTCAAGGATGCAGCCAAAAAAGAGGCTGTATCACAGTCTCCCACTCAGGACATTGCTGCAGCCAACAAAGTCACCTCTGCACCTCCAGAGAGGTAAGAAACCAGGACTCTACATTGCAAGTTAAGCCAACAATTCTCTTCTCATCCAAAAGGTAACACTCCAGTCAGCAGGTACCAGGGAGACCCAGGGGACAAGAAGGAAAGGCATTTCGGTACTTTCTGAAGGTTTCCAGGGAAGAAACTTTTGACTTTTTAAGAGCACCTTACACCCAAAAGCCAGACTCTGAAAAGATGCTGGTGGCTTTAAAGATTCAGGTCTGCAAGGATGATTTGCTCATGGTCAGAAAGGCAGCTGCAGAGAGCTGGAGCAACAACTTACAGCCTGACTCCTAGGCCTAGGACACTTAACAGAAACAATGCACTGCGTGTACCATCTTTTTGCCTAATGCAAACAAGTCCCTCAGACACTCGGGTTTGATTTGTTTTTCAGATGCAAAGACACCACAAGCATTTCTTTCCACTGCAAAGATTTGGTTTGGACTACTCATTGCAGTGATTTTAAGTTAATCAGCCTTTGTCCCAAACACTTCATAAATGACCCACCTTATAAACATGTTTGTCTATTAATCCATCATACTGAGAAGCATAGCACATAATAATGGTCCTGGGGACCTGCCCATCATCTCCCCCAGTCTGTGTGCAGACAGGTGAACATCCAACCCTCAGATTTGACCCTGTTCACATATATCCCAAAGATCTGCTAACCTGTGGAGTGGTGAGGACTTCTTGTTCCTGGGGTGCTCCAACCTTGCCAATCAGAAAGATTCCACCATTAGCAGAAGCAGCCACACTTCAGAGTCTCAAGCATTGCAATGCAAACCTTACCTAGAAATGCATTTCAACCAGACTACAAAACACACCAGGGTCACCCTCCCACCACCATGAACTGCACAGAAAACTGGCTGCTCTACAGAGTGGGGCTGTTCAGCCTGACAGTGCATCAGAAAAGTGTACAGAAGTCAGGTAGGAAAGGCTTCTTCATTCCTTCCCAGTTTCACATTTAGTATAACTCTAGATTTTAATTAATGGAAAAAAAGAATATGAGATATAACTAAGCAACTTGTTTCTAGTTTTGTTTCTCAACTGTGCTTCACTCTCAAATCCACTTCCTTTTCACAGGAACAGACTGGGGTAGACTCCCCTTCACCATCCATTGTGACTGACCTGCACATCTCTGCTTCTAAGTAAGAGTTCAAGAAAAAAGTCTCATTACACAAAAACAGAAGCACATTCTTCACTAAAACTTGAAAAAAAAAGGGCTTCCTGACTTGAGCTCTTGGAGAAAAGGACCAGAGGTCCAGATGCATGTTGACACATCAGAAACTCACACATTTTGGTGCATCACCTCAAATGTAGCTCTGCAGCATGAGAGAGCAGACACGACTCCTGGATGGCATCTCTTAACCACTGTGTGTTACATAAACTACCCCAAATTACCTGTTTCTGCCACAACCACACCTACATTTTGCTAAACTGTACACCCCTCGTGCCAGCAGGCACTCCAACAGTACGGATGAAGCACGCATCTCAAGCCATTTACGCTAGCAAAATCAAAGTATCAACACTAACACTGTCAGCCTTGTGCATTCAGTCTCTCTGATCAGCACCAGCTTCCCAGGCCGCAGCAGATCCCTACCTCAGAGCGGCAGCAACAGAGATTTCAGTTTCTGCACTTGCTTCCCCAACAATTTGGGAGCTGCATCCCAATTTCTAAATGCCTCCGGCATTTAGGACTAAACAGACTAAACCCAAGGGAAGGAGACTCTCACCATGCGTCTGTACTTGCTGACATTCTGCTGCAGGGCAGTCAGTAGGAAGCTGAAGATTTTTTCCATGTTCTGGGTGAGGGTTTGCTGGATATCTCGTCGCCGCTGGGTAGGCAGAGTTTGAAAAGTCACCACATCCTCTGCCAAACGTAGGAGGATGAACATCACCAGTTCTGTCTGAGTTTCCTGATGTCCCAAAGCGAAATACACTCCATCAGCATAGTCCAAACACTAAAATCTCTAGAGACTAGCTCAAAGATGTGGAGAGAAAGCAACCATGCATGAAGACATAGGTCACATGTTGGGAAAATAAGACAGGAGGATGGCCCTCTCTCTCTGATAGAGCCATCTCAGAATACCTTAATCTTACAGGGATTTTTGAGTCCATCACCAGCCTGTCTCACCTGACCATGAGGGAGTTAGATTTTCCGCGGGATGACAGAAGACTGACTGAACCCCATACTACGAGCAAGCAAAAGAGAACAGACAGCTGTGTTTCATACCCCTTGCTTGGAGAGGGTATCCAGCTCCTTTAGCATGTCAGGCCAGTGCTGAGGCCACTCACGCTTGATCATCTCTACCACAATGCGAGACAGCACATCCTTAATGTGACTTTCCTCCTCCAGGATACTTTGAGTTCCCTGTAACAGGAAGGGGGCAGAGTTACACAAAACAGCAAGCCTCAGGCATTTGTAACTCTGACCTGGGAAACACAGTGTTTGCAAACATTCTAAACCACAGAAACTAAAACCAAAACAAAACACAACATTGGGCAGCTCTTCATTGCAGCTACCTTAGATGACACTCCTACACTCCCAAGCATCCATAGCTAATAAACTCTGGGAACGACAAGGATTCTTCTCAAAAGAAGGTCACTTGGTCATGAGAGCAATCACAACAACAGAGAAAACACAACTAAGATAATGACTTTAGTGTTTTTGCAAAGGATAAGAACATCCATAGTTACTGAATTGCCTCCTAAGACAAGAAAAAGTACCTTATATATGTTATACAAGCCTCACAACTTCCTGCCATGTGAGGTAACATGGCTATTCACCTGACAAGACAGAGAAAAGCACTGAAACAACCAGAGACGCAAAGTGAGAAAGCAATGAAATGCAAAACTGAATTTGGATCCTCCGTGCTAATTAACTGGAGTATTTTTCCTTTTGCTCTCACATTTCAGAGAATAGCCTGGTGCAGGAGGTACTTACACTGGATATGAGGCCCATAACATTGTTCTTTAGGTAAACTTTTTCTAGGCGAGGCATATTGTTCCAGCGGTATCTGTTAAAAATAAACAAACAAACAAAAAGGACACCAAGTCAAAACATTTGTAAAGATCTCTGACTTGATCCTCAACGATCCATCACTTCTTTACCTAGACACACTACAGTTCCTGCCTCTGCCAGCACCCAATCCCAGAAAGAAAAGGCTGAGTTAAAACTCTTGCTGGCAAATGGATGTGCCCCACCGAAGTCAACAGACACCAGAAGTAGCAGCAAAAGCACAAAGCATCAGGTCTGTAGAGGCAGCAGAGAAAGGAATCTCAGAACTGAACTAATACAAAGCCTCTTTGTTAGCAGGGGGCCAAGGACAGAACACTGCAAAGACCTACTGGTAACCCACTGTACTTATTTTCATCTTGTGATGTCAACGTGTCTTAGAGCTCAGTGAATTCACCTTCCCAACCTGCCTGAAAGCCATTCTCTTCTCTCCTTCTTTTACAGAGGACGAAAAAAATCCAGAGCAGGACTGCAACTGCCCTCTGCTGCAGAACAAACTCCCTGCGTCCTGAAAGTGCCTCCCTGGGGCGGGAAGCGCTGGAATGGGCGCAGGTCTCACGCCAACGCTGGGTGGCGGCAGGCCGGGACCCTTCCCCGGCTCGGGAGGAGCTGCCTTACTTGACCACATGCTCCAGGATCTGCAGGCCGAAGTGCCGGACGATGGCCGTCTGCGTCTTCTCCGCCAGCTTCAGCCCGCAGGGCACGCAGATGGGGCACTTCTCCTTGAACTCCTCGCAGAACTAGGGGAGGGAGGGCCGGGACACGCACACGCAGTTACACGCTGGGACGGGAGGTGGCAGCCCCATCCCTGGCGAAGCACG
>NW_008236217.1:8636057-8651821 GCF_000691975.1 Corvus brachyrhynchos | reverse complement strand
CTCCTCCGCGGGGGGGCTGGAGGGCCCCTACAGAAGCCTGTGGCTGCTGGCTGGATCTGGCTGATGCTGCGGGTCCCTTTGCTGGGCTCAGCAAGAAGTGCCACATCATATCCCCTTGTGATCCCCTTTGTGTCCCTTTTCTAGAGGAGCTGCGGCAACGTGGTTTGGACGAGTGGCTGGCATCGCTGTCTTTCGATAACCCCGATTGTCCTGATCTGCAGTTGACCATGGGCGCAGTAATTGTGGAAGAAATCAGGGTGGCTGTGGAAGCAGCCACTGGATTCAGCTGTGCAGCTGGCATCTCGCACAACAAGGTACGTGCATAATGCATCAGCCTGATTTCTTCTGAGTAGCAGAGTCAGAATATGCTGTAGATGCTCTCCTATACATACTTACAAGTCTCCTGGAGAAGATGAACCGAGGTGGGAATGCAGCCATGTGTGATCACACCTTCAGAGAAATTACAAAACATCTGGAAATGGGAGTTGTTTCCCCAGAGCTGTGGCCTGGGCAGTCAGCAATTTACTGCCTGGATTCCTGGTATACCCTAATGAGTGAGCTCACTAGGAACAAAAGGGGTTTCAGTCCACCAGAAGCGTGTTCTGTAGAAAAACCACAAACATAAACCAGGTAATCTTCACCTTGAGTTTCAGGCAACAGCCACTGTAGCCAGTTCTACTAACACAAATTCCCAGTGACTCGGAGGCAGAAGAACACCAGGCTGGGGCACTGAGGTGAACTGGGTTGCTTTTCCTCTTTCTGGTGAGTCAGTGTTTAGGCTGCTGGCTGCAGGGATTTGGGTGATGCTCAGCCAGCTGCTGAGAGCATCCACAGGAGCATTTGGTGCATGACAGCAGCTGCAGAAACAAACAGACTCTGATGACTTTGGTACTGCAGCTACAGAGGGTTTCCTGCCAGGTGAAATGCAGGGTGGTTTACTGAGAGCACCCCTTCCGTTTTGCAGAAGAGGGGCTTATTTATACAGGTATGACTTCATAAAGGCAGTTTCTGAGTGAAAAAAAAAAAGAAAAATGAAGACTGAAGACTAAGTGGATGCTTTGGAGTTCAAGGAAGATGAATTTCATCTTAGACTGCTGCAGAAACAGCTGGAACTATTGCTAGCTGTACTCAGGGACTGGAGCTGGTTCTGCACTGGCTCAGTTTAAAGCTAGAGCAGGCTGTGAGGCAGAAATGAGCTAGCTGAGAAAGGTCACTGTAAAAATTTCCAGTGGAAGGGATGTTCAATTTGCCTTTTTGTTTTCTTTAATCAAGAATAACAGAGAACTTCCCTGATATTCCTAGCAGGTTCTCCCAGCTTCCATTTTCTATGCCAGCATTTTTTTTTTTGAGGGAGTAAGGACATTATGATGTACTGTACTATCCCTGAAGAACTGTGTATCTGTAGCAGTAAGCACAGTGCAGAGATCACCACAGCCTACTTGTGGCTGTGCAGAACACTGTACTGTGCTTCCACAGCCATCTCACCTCTGTGGGTACAAACCTTTTCTGCAGAATAAAAGGGGTGCTCTCAATAAACCACCCCCCCTTTCACCTGGCAGGAAACCCTCTGTAGCTGCAGCATCAACGTCATCAAAGTCCGTTTGTTTCTGCAGCTGCTGTCATGCACCAAGTGCTCCTGTAGCTGATCTCAGCAGCTGGCTGAACATCACCCAAAGTGCAGCTGGCAGCCTAAACACTGACTCACCAGAAAGAGGAAAAGCAACCCAGTTCACCTCAGTGGCCCAGTCTGGTGTTCTTCTGCCTCTGAGTCGCTGGGAATTTGTGTCAGTAAAAACCATTCTCTGGCTACAGTGGCTGTTGCCTGAAACTCAAGGTGAAGATTACCTGCTTTATGCTTGTATTTTTTCTACAGAAAACTCTCCCAAGGAACTGTTCTTCCCAATGAAGTACCTTGTTAGAGTACACCAAGAACACAGATGATGAATGAGACCAAACAATTTGGAAGCGCCTGGAGAATAACAGCATAGTTTTCTCAAGAACCACACATTTACATGCCCTCTTTGACAGCACAAGTGGCCAAATGTGCAGGGAAGACTACAGTTGCAAGGTGTCAGCTTTCAGGTTTCTAACACAACTCACCCTGAGCTGAATAACCTGATGATGACATGGTAGCGGACAACATGACTGAGGCTGTCTGAAGGGCATGCATCTAGCTGAGGAAAATATTACTGTTTCCCATAATGATTTTGTTCAGTCAGTTGCACTCAAATTGGGATGTTTAGAGTGGGATCCTGGGGGGATCTGTCTGAGGTCTGCTAAGAGCCAATATTTTCACTGAAACCTACAGAGAGGGAACAGCTGTATGAATTCAGGTGTTGCTAAGCATAGATGGGGCTCAGAGCCTGGGCTCTGAAAGTTCTGAGATGAAATTAGAGTTGAAAATTCTAAGCTTGAAAAAGCCTAGAATCAGTCTGAAATCACCAACCAGCGCTTCTTCTGCTTCTCCTATGCTCACCAATTGTTTCTGTGGTTTATAGAAAAAAAACCAACCAGTAGGATTTTGGCTAAGTCACAGTAAGTCAGGAAGTAGCCTGGAGTTGTTGTGGAGAAGCAGCAGGATGAGTCAGTAATACAAATGCTCTTGTAGAAATGCCAAATCCTGTTTCAGCATGTGCAGTTTACAGAAGGTGTCAGAAAAAGTAAATGATTTCTCCCCATGAAGTCTCAGTGATTTGTTTCGCTTGCAGCATGTCACTTTATGAGGTGGATAAACTTCGAAGTCTCCAGCCAAACAAGAAAAAACAGTAACTGGACATCTGAAAAGGGATCTACTTTGTCTAGAAAAGAGTCCAAATGTATGTAAGCCTGTAAAATGAGCTGTTAATAAAGGTCTTAGCTCAATAGGCAGGCAAGAAATTTTGCTTAGTTACAGGATGTGTGGCAAAGCAGTGAAAGAGGAAGTTATTAGACTTGTTCAAAAAAACCTCAAACACCCAGCTAAACGTATTTCAAACTGGTCTGTGTGTTCTTGACCCTGTGGTAGCTTAGAGTGGGAAGGGAAGCTGTACAGGAGAACGTGCCTTCCAGGCTAGCCAATCTGCATTTTGCAGGTTTCCTTTTGCAGCACTATGCTGCTGCAGACCTCACAGAAGATTAAAATAATGACACTAAGAAAATGCAAGACAAATACAGACAATGAAGGAGGAAGACATAGTGAGAGACATAGCCTGGGGAGGACTATGGGCATGCAGTGGAAGCTCTAGCATGCTTGCCTGGTGGAAAACTATGGCAACCACAACCGATGATAGACTGAGATCCCCCTAAGCTGCCTGGAGTAGGAGTCCAGCACTTCACAGAACTAAAGTCTGGAAACAGCTTTGCTTTCAGAGTACCTGGCTAGTGCATGTAAAGTCCTGAGGTGGATACTGCCTAGGAGCAACCAGTGGTGCACCTTGCACATCTTCCTAGCAACTATTCCAAAGGCAGCTTTTAGAGGTGATGCAGCACAAGCTGTTAGGTAGAGTCCCATTAGGCCAGTGCACGGTGTGTAATAACAGGGTTTCCACCCTCTTCTGTGTTACAGACACTGGCAAAACTGGCCTGTGGGTTGAACAAGCCCAACCGCCAGACACTGGTATCTGCACGATTTGTGCCGCAGCTCTTCAGCCAACTGCCCGTCAGCAGCATGTAAGTACCAGGGAGCTGCTGCTTCAGTGCATCCTGGGGCTGTTCCTGGCCACCTCAGCACAGCAATTTGATGCTCACTGATAGCAGGCAGCAGAGGCTCTCAGCTCCACAGTAACTGCTCCTTAATGCTCCTAACAAATAGAGGCAATCCTGCCAGTGATCCCTTGCAGCTGTGAGCACACTTGAGGAGGACTGTGCTTGGGAGTTGCAGCCCTGCTGGTGAAGGGACCACAATCCAAAAGCCCACTAGCAGCCTGTGGGCATCCTTTCCCTGGGTAAGGCTGTGCTCAGGATGACTGCTGGGGTGTACAGGTGTAAGCCAGGAGCAACTGTGGGCAGGGAGGCCATAGCTGTTCCCCAGTGTGAGTGACAGCTGTGCTCACAGAGAGCAGATGTGGTTTGGTTTTGAGCATCCACACTGTGCATAAGTACTTTTCCTTATATAGGGAAGTGTTTACCAGCACCGCTGCTCCAGAGGAATGAATCCCTAATCCTGCTCTCCAGACCTGCACTGCTGTTCTCTCCCTTCAGTGTCTTGCAAGGAATGGAGAGGGATGTGTGTGGGAAAGGGTCCTAAGTAGGAGGAAGCAGGGCATGTGTGAGGCATTCTTCAGAGCGTGGTTTGGGATTAGATGGAGCTGAGGGAGAAGTGCTAAAATTGGGGGACCCAAGGAGCAGTTTTACATCAACTCCTCTGTGTCCTTGTACTATGAGCAGAAGAGCTTTATGTGCCAAGTGTTCCTTTTGTCCTGCTAGTCCCTAGCAGCTTCTAGCTGTCCTCATCTAGGAACAGCTGCTGCAACAAGACTTGTCATAGTCTCCACATGATGCTTCATTTGTGTTTTCTCTTTTTCTTCATTTCTCTGCCGTAGCCGTAACCTGGGAGGCAAGCTTGGCACTGCTATCACAGACATCCTGGGAGTAGAGTACATTGGGGAGCTGACACAGTTCAGCGAGACTGAGCTCCAGACTCACTTTGGAGACAAAACTGGGTAATGATAAACCATTCACCACAACTTGGCTCTTGGCAGGAACTGAGACTTCCTTTCAGTCACAGAACCTTTTAGGTTGTTCTGCTGTGATTAGGAAGGCTGGAAGGTAAAACTTCAGTGACATCTTTGGGAAGCATTGATCTGTCGGGCCCACAACAGGTTTCCAGTCTTGCCTGCTCCCAGGCACCCTCCCCAGAATAGTATTTTGCTTGTCAGCCAGTGCCTCAGCCTTTCTCTACAGCATCCAAGGATGAGGCCAAGCTGTGGAAGGGCTGGTTCTCTGCAGGCTGGGAAGAGGGCAGTCTTGACAGTCTCATCACAGAAGAAATGACAAGGCTGGACTGGAGCCTGAAACACAACTTCTGGGGCCAGAATAGCGGTTGGAGTGCCCTGCAGACTGATGAACTGTTGCCACTTAAGGAGAAGAGGCGGAAGAGTTGTGCTGACAGGCAGTTGTGTCCTGAAGGAATCCTACCTGTTCAGCAATTGCAGAACTGGGGATGAGACAGTAACAGCTTGCACTGAGTTGAAAGCAGGGCTCAGCAGGACACTGACGTGCTGTCCAGTGATGCTTGCCTGTCTGTAGCTGCCTTAACCTCAAGCTTTCCCTGTGACTTTCAGGTCTTGGCTCTATGACTTGTGCAGAGGAATTGAAGAGGAACCTGTCAAAAACCGGTACCTGCCCCAGTCTATTGGCTGCAGCAAGAACTTCCCTGGGAAGACAGCCCTGGCCACACAGAAGGCGGTAGGAGAAGCCTACATCTAGCATAAGGCTTGGCTTTCACTGTGGAGAAGATAATACTAAAACCTGAGACTAGCTTGCAGAACTGCTTCTTTTCTGCACAGTTAAGCCCTGAAACTCAGACTAGGGGCTCAGTGGGAGGTGATTTGAGCCCTAGAAATCCCCATTTGTCAGAAATGCATTTACAAACTCATGCACAAATATGTCCGACCTTGTTGTAATTTCCATGAGCAAAACTGTGGGCCTGTGCTGTTCGAAAGTTATTCACAGTGCCAAGCTTCAAGAGCATGGTTGCTAGAAAGAAGGTAACTAGCCCAAAGAAAGAGGGAGGATGCGCTTTAGTTATTAGCTGGGGCGAGGTTCCCGGTGAGCTGTAGGAAGATGGAAAGAGAAGTCCATGACAGGAAACCTAGATTACTTGGCAAAGTGTAGTAGTAATGCTGCAGGGCTTGTGTGGTATCTACAATGTCCTTGTTGAATCCTCAGCTGGACTGATTTCTCCAGGACTACTACAGATATGGGGCCTTACAATAGCCTGTCCATTCCAGTCTGATCCCCCACCAGCATTCCCCAGTGTGCAGAGCACTGCTCTTGTGCTGTGGTATTGCTGTGAGCAGAGGTTCAACCTGTTATCCCTGCTTTGTCCAGGTGCAACACTGGCTCCTGCAGATGGCCTTGGAGCTGGAATCCAGACTGAACAAGGACAGGAGCCAGGTAAGGAGGGAAGGCACAGGGACACGAGGAGGCACATAGTGCATTTGCACCATGAGTGGTTTGCAGGAGGCTGAGGGTGGTGTGTGGCATGGGAGGAAATCTGCTGACCACAGGGGTGTGTGTACCTGTGTGCTGAGGTGTCCCAAGTAGAGAGGTGTGCAGGAGCACGGCCAGGAAGGATGGTTTTGCCCCAGAACATGGCAGGGTTTAGAACGATCCTTGTCCCATGCTTTAGGATGCAGGGACCTGAAAGCCACTGCTGCTCCCTTGCAAAAGCCCTCTGCTGACACAGGCGTGGTGCCCGTGGGCTGTGAGAGCAAGTGCTGTGCTCCTATCTGGATGGTAGTCTCCAGGCCAGGGTTGGGAGCAAACCACCAGCTTTGGCACTGCAGCGGGGCCAGAAAATGTGTGGAGCTGCCTTTGAGGGAAAGCAAAGATTAAGTGCATCCCATCCTGTGTGGCACAGCTGTGCAAGCACTTTGGTGTTGTGTATCCCACCCCACTATCGGGAGATGGCAGGGGGGTGGTGGGCTGGGGAGGGCTCCGGGCAGGGAACGGTCCCCTTGGCTGTTCCTGCCCCTTCCTGCAGGAGTCGCTGGAAGCACAGCTCTACTCTCCCGGCAGAACCACCGCGTGGCCCGGCAGCTGATGGTGGTGATCCGCCAGCAAGGGGACACCCGCGTGTCACGTCTGTGCGCCCTGTCCCGCTATGACGCACAGAAAATGTGCAACGATGCCTTCACCCTCATCCAAAACTGCAACGTGGCTGGGGCCCACCAGGCAGCATGGTGAGTGTGGGACAAGGTGGATCATCTGTCAGAACTCGTTCTAATGTGGGAGGTACTGGATGAGCCAGAGGTCTGTTGGAAAGAAACTCAAGTTGATGCTGAGTGGCAGAAGAAGTGATTCCCAGCACCCTCAAAGTAGAGTGCAGTGACATTCTCGCACTAGGATAGCCTGGTCTCTTCTGAGCCCTGAGACACTTCTGTACTTGGAGCTGAGGTTTGCTACTGGCTGGGGTGTGCCCAGGTGGAGCGAGGCTGTCCTGGCCCTGCTGGGCTGGAGAAGCTAGCTAAGCCTTGTTGTCCTACCCTAGGGACAAAATTTTTTGGGAGGAAGCCTTTGGGGCAGGAGGAAAAATGAGTGTACAACTCCTGTCTTCAGCATTTCCTTCCCTCCTTCCTTTTGCTCTGCAGTGAAGGCAAGAAGGTCCTGTCTGTTAAACTCTGACAAGGCTACTGCTCCCTTAGGGCTCTCTCATCTCACAGCAGCTTCAGCCTGTAGTGACTGAAAGTCCAGGCTGGCAGTAGGCTGCTCCTGCTCCAGTGCCCTTCCTTTGGGAATTGCTGCTTTGGAAAGAGGGGTTCTGCTTTTCCCAACAGAGCCTGCTATGTCTCTTCTGGAGGTAGCAATACTAACTTTGTCAGAGCAAACATTTCTCCCACCCCTTGCCAGATACTGCAGTTCCCTTGTCTGTGAATGTTTTGTCTGAAGTCTTACCTCAGAAGATTTCTTGCTTTCCAGGCTGGTGTCTGAGCTGATGTTGGTCTGTCCTTTGCAGGTCTCCACCACTGACTTCGGTGCAACTCTTGGCAAGCAAGTTCTCAGAGCCTGTCACCCTCTCTACAGGCATTGCCACCTTCCTGACAGGTGAAACCCAGCCTGATGGCACAGCCACCACTAGTCAAAATGCCACATCTTGTGGGAGGGCCAGGGTCAAGTTCTTTAGGAGCCCAAGCAAAGAGCTTCGGCAGAAGCCAGCTAATGCCATTGAGTCATTCTTCCAAAAGGCAGCAGAACGGCAGCCATCCCACGCAGCGGCCCCGCTGCTGCCACTGCAGAGTCTCCTGTGCCCAGCTCCCCAGAGCACCGAGAGAGAGCTGGCGTTGGACTTGCCTCTGTGCAGTGTCACCTGGAGTCCCCTGTGAAGTGGAGTCCCAGCAATGCCAGCCCTACTTCTCCTTACAAGAGCAGTTCCTGGGAGAAGCTGCCATCAGATGCTACACAAACATCCTCAACTCCACCCAGCTCCAGGACCCTTCTGAAGTTACAACCAGCTATGGAGGGAAATGAGCAGAATTTGCCACCCTCTCCTGAGCTCACCCTGCTGCCTCCTGCCTCTCCAGGGGACCAGCAGCACTGTGAGAAGTGTGGCCAGCTCGTGCTGGTGTGGGAGTTCCCAGAGCACATGGACTATCACTTTGCTCTGGAGCTGCAAAGCTCTTTCCTGGAGCCCAGTGCTCCCATGGCTCCAGAAGCAGCTCCCAATGCAAAGGCTGTGGCTTCCAGGTCTCCTGTCAAGGCAAAGAACAAGCCCAAGACTCCAGCAGGATCTAGTGCAAAACGACCCAAAGAAGGTGTGACAAGAACTTTAGATTTTTTCTTTAAGCCCTTACCTCCTTAACTCCCAGCCACACCGGGTGTTTTTAAAGAATCGGTGTTTTTAAAGAATCACTGTTTTTAAAGAATCACTGTTTTTAAATACAGTTAAAAGTTTTTATAGTGCCTGTCAGGTTTTAATGCTGAAAAGTCTAATAAATTATCTCCACCCCAAGTTTAAGAGGAACTGGAACTCATGAATTGTGTAGATGTAGCCAGTTTAGCTGGTGGCAGCTAGGTCTGCCTCTGCCTGCCTGGTCTTGCTAGAAGCTGCACAGTACTGTCACCTACACATCTTGCCATAGGTATTTCCATGGCATCACTACTCAGTAGTTCTGTGCCTCCTATAAAAGCAGCCACTGCAAGTGCAGCAGCTCATCCCAGGGAATCTCCAACTAAGCCTTGACTTGAACCGCTGTCCAGTTACTCAGTATGAAACCTTCAACTCGTGGTTCTACTCTGGCTGCAGTTGCAGGCCTTGCCCTTAGTGTAATTTGTATGTGGTAGCTTATCCCTGTTGTTCCTTCTCCCCTCTCCACCTGGAAGACACTGATTTTTATTCCCACCCTCCTGCTCCCCAGGATTTTTGTTACAGATGGTTTGCCAGTTCCCTCTGTGTAGCAGTCCATTGCATGATGCTTATCAGCAGCTCAGGAGCACACAAGACTGCTCCTGTCATATAATATTTGAGGAAGCAGTAGCTGCATGGGCATACTTTTTGGTGGGCTTTTTGAAATCTTGGCATTAATCCATAATAATTGCTATTGACACATAAATAGTGTACTGCTAGTCTATGGAAGGGATGGAAAACATGCCAAGAGTCACAAAGCCCACTCTGAAAGCTTTTGTCTGTTGTAGAGTGCATAACCACATTTTTCCTCTCTCCCAGACTCTTGAGTGATACTAGATACAACTTGCTGACAGGTAGCTGTTCTGAGTGTGCTCTGCCAATGACTTGTTCAGCTCTTTGGGCCACAGTAAAGTGGCCACTCCAGAGCTCCACAGATTACAACAGCCAACAAAGCAGAATACCATGGAGGGGACAAGCAGGCACTGAGAGAGGGTGAGACTGGCTCCAGGACAAGAGAAGTGCTTGCCCTGAGCTGCCTGGCAGGGCTCAGCTCTGCTGCACTGCGAGCTGCCCGGAGCCTGCCAAAAGCCCTGCTGCCAATAATTGGAGCTTGGCTCTTAGGGCAGGGGGAAGGAATGTGCCACGTCAAGGCAGCACTGGGTGGGGTTAAGGAAACGCATTGCAGGGAATTTCATCAGCTGCAGGCTTCCCTTCTGTGGGCAGGAGGGGAGAGAGCCTTTCAGGCAGCAGATAATGATGCAAAAGGCAGCTCTATTTGTATGTGCTACTTCCTGAACTGCACCATCCTAATTGCAGCTATTGAGCTGCTTTCTCCTTCCAGCAGACAGCCTGTGCTGGGAAACTGCTACATTACTGTCAGTGGAGTCTAATACTTGACAACACAGTTGTGAGATTTCAAGAAGCACAAGAAGCTCATTCTGGTGCATGCAGCTCTGGTAATCACCAGAGGAAGGAATTACGGAGTCACTCCCAATAATGACAATCCTAACATTGCAAAGTGACAAGTCTCCCAAAGTCCTCACGCAAAGAGAAACGCAACCAGTTTGTCAGGATTGCCTCATCTCCTGTGACAGTGGCACATCTCACTCACTTCCTAAGTGTCTGGCAGGACTGGACTCTGCAGATGCCACTATCTGACACAAAAACAAGTTTAGAAGAGGCAAATCCTTTTGGTCATAAGTCATCTCCACAGGGAAACCTTTCTGACTCTGCTTGTCCAAAGGGAACAACCCGTTCTCTTGGAGACAAGGCAGTCACAAACCCCTTGATAAGGTTGAAGCTATTTTAAAAACAAACTACCAGTTAGATGTGTGCCCTAGAAAGCGTCTCTTTAATTACACTCTGGGGGAATTTATGACTGAGGAAGCTCTCGCCACAGCCTGTTCCGCCCACAACAGCTGAAAATGCTGTGCTCAGGGTGACGTGGCTGCCTGTCACCTGAGGCTGCACACCCAGGCTTACTCAGATAAGCTGGGAGCTCGAGGTTGTAAACAGCAGTGCGTACATTCTTTCCACACCACGGCGTGGTATTTATAGGGCTGAATGCAGGAAGCTTAGGAACGGGTGAAGGGTAGCTATCTCCACCCATGACCCAGCTCCAAGGGCAGCAGGGGAAGAGCCCAGCTCCACCCTCGCTCATTGTACAATTCAGCCAGCAAGCTCAATAAAACATCTTTATTCTGTACATTTATATATGTGCTTGGGGAACAGGGACAATCCCCAGCATTAGAAAAATTCAAGACAACAAAACAGCAATTATGAAGAGAATGGCACCAAGAACAGTCATGCCACAGATGGCAGGGATGAGGTGAGACCAGCCACTGGCTGTTTCAGAAGAGGTCACAGCACCCCCATTTGGGGCAGAAAACACCAGTGCTGCTGCAAAGAGCTGGAGTCCCCCACCCCCAGGCAGCTTTCTTTGTGACCCACTAGCACCAAAGGGAAGAGCCTGTTGGCAGCTGGGGCCTGTCCTTCTTGCAGGCATTGGTGAAAAGACTGTGTCATTGGAATACCCAGCCCACTGCCAGAATGGGAGTCAAAGGGATCCTGCTTGAGCAGTGACCCTGAGCCAGCAGCTCCTTTCTCACTGCTGGGCTGATGGGGATGCAGCAGCTTTCAGCCGGATCAGTGCTCCCTCCAAGGGACAGGTCACTCCTGCCACTCTTGAGCTGCCTTCTCTTCAGTTATGCCACTTCACAGGCTTCCGCCCGCCTCAGCACGCTCTTGGCAGGCTGCAGCCCCCACCTTCCCGCCCCACAAGGGCCCAGCCTAGCACAGAGAGCCACAGCCCCGCAGCACCACGTGTGCCAGTGGCCCAGCAGCAGAACCTGCTCTCAGGATGGCAGAAGGGCCACTTGCGTGTCCAAGTGCTATCACAGGCCCTCGCCCTTCTCTTCAGTCAGGGCTAGCAGGCCACCAATCCAACCAGCAGGGCTTGCTGAAGGCCTTTTGCTCATGGCAGACACATTTGGTCTAACAGTCAACAATAAAACCAAAAGCCTATGTACAGCTTTACAGACCCTGCTGCACCCTCCAGGCTACACAGCAGAGCTGCATGACAGAGTGTGAGAGAGTGCTCCACTCTATGTACAGAGTCCTTGCTGGCAACATCAGCTTTCCTCTGACAACAAACCCCAGTGGCAATGGAAAGAAAGGAATTCTTCCTCCAAGAGAAACAAATAAAATCACGCCATTGTCAAAACAGAAGTTACTTGGTTGTGTATAGGTAACACAGCCTGTTCTCCTCACGCATTAAGGCAAGCGTGTGAGGAACAAGGTGGGCTGGGAACGGCCACACCAGGGAGCCCACTGCAAACCACTGCTACCAATGTGCAGATTGAACACCAGGTGAACATCCATGGAAACAACCTGCTCACACCAGCACAGGCCCGGGCCCTGCTCTGCTCCACAGAATGGCCTCCTGTCCAGCTGCTGCAAGGAACAGATGCAAGTACAAACTCTGTCTTCATGATGTTATGTCAGGAGGCTGTGCCACTCACAGCAGCCACAGCTTCCTGGGAGTCAGAAAGCAGGATGCTGAAGAAATGCGTACATGTGAGTGGGGAACAGGATATCTGTCCAACAGTAAGACACTCAGATTGGAGTAACGCAAAACCAGTGCACAAATGGACACACAGCAGATTAAAGCCAACCAAGATTCAAACGGTTAGAAAGTGTCCTGAATGCATTCTGAGAGGTTCAGCCAAGCCCCTGCTGTGGGTAGCATGGCCTCTTCCATCCCCTGCCCAGAAGGATGTGCTGCAGGATGACTTGAGAGAACATTGTTATCAACCCAGTGCTCAGAGAGCAGAAATGGGACCAGATCTTGTGTCAGAGATGGAAAAACATCCCTTCACTGCTTGTCTTCAAGGGCTCTGTGCCTCCCAACCAGCAATTTTCAAACAGTAAACAAAGCCAGAACTTGCCTGCCCAGGTCTGCAGGTACCTCTGATCTATTCTGAAGGAGGGCAGGATAATGAAAGCTGCAGGCGATGTGGAGACATGCTTAACTTGTCCCACGTACGGCACTGAATGCAAGAAACTCTCCCAGGCTCCATCTCACAGTGCAAAGGAGGGACATCCACACTAGAACGGGACAGCAGCAGCTCCAGGCATTGCTCAGAAAGCCACAGGAGCTTCCATCCTTCTCCCCAGGTGCTGGTGAGTGGAGATTTCTCTGACCTACTGGTAGTCAGAAGCTCAGCTGTCCAGGCCCCAGGGACTCCTCCAGGCCGTTTTCTTTGGTGGTGATGGCTTGGAGGTCAGTGACATGCCCAATGCCTTTGGTGACTCCTTCACGGAAAAGCAGTTTGGCTCCAATCTTCAAGTATTCAGGATGCTTGATGAACCTGAAACAGACAACTGCCTTCTCTCCTGTCCGCAGCTTGTCCTGAAAAGAAAAATGGGAGACCTTAGACCCATCTCCCAAGCTGATGCATGAAGAGGTTTAAAAGTGTCCTGAATGCATTCTGAGAGGTTCAGCCAAGCCCCTGCTGTGGGTAGCATGGCCTCTTCCATCCTCTGCCCAGAAGGATGTGCTGCAGAATGACTTGAGATAACATTGTTATCAACATGTGGATAGCAACAAGATAGTAACAAGATGAGGCAAATAAGCAGCATTCTTCAGACTGCATGGCTTGAGCTCTTCCCATTATTGTATACATAAGAAGAGACAGGAAGACACAAGCTCTGAAGAATGGAGAGTTCACCTCTCTTCTTTAACACGTTTGGAGGAAAAGCAACCATTGGGCAGGATAAAGGGATGGAGTCTGCTCCTAGGAAGGGACATGGCTACTCAAAATACCATCAGCCCCCAGCTTTACTAGAGGGCATGGTGGAATCCCAACAAACCCCACAGGGAGGTCCATCTTCCTCCCCTTTCTTTCCATGGCCTACCTTTCCATGGATCTTCTCTACGATAGCTGTCTGTCGCACATTCCCCACGTGCACTGTCACCTGAAACCCCTTCCGGAAAGTTGTGGCATGGAATAACAGCACAATCTCGGCTTCAAACACTGAGCAGATGGTGGGGTTCATTTCTGGGCTCACCATGACCATGCCCTGCAGAACAACCCAAGGTTCAGACCAGTTAGGGCCAGTCCCCTTGCTTCTGAACAGCCCCCAAAACCACAAATACACCTCCACTCCATGACTTGGGCTTGCATCTCATTCTCAGCCTTGCCCTCATTGTACTTTGTAACTTGGCCATTTCCTCCCCTTCCAGCAAGTTTCCTGCAAACATCTCTATTTCATTCCCACCCTATCAATGGGGGATCTCCAGGGAGGCCTCCAGCCCTGCTCACTGGACCAGTGAACAACCAGGCAACAGCGGGACCAACCTTGCGCAGCAGGGAGCGGTCGAAGGGTCCAAGGGCCAGGGTGGCTGCCTGCCCAGCCCGCAGCACGCGGCAGGCAGAGCGGGGCCGGTGGGCAATGCTGCCTGCCCAGCCCGCAGCACGCGGCAGGCAGGGCGGTTCCGTTGGATACTGCACACTTTCAGCCGGAGGAACTTCCCATCGTCAGTGGGACCAACCACCAAGTTCTCCCCTTCTCGGCAGATCCCACTGCCCAGGGTAGAAGAGCAGGACACAGTTCATAAGGAGAAAAAGACATTTCACCCTCCAAGATTAACCTGAACAAATTCTGCAGGGCCAAGTCTTCGGACTCTTACCCTGGACCAACTGACAGGGATACAAAGCTGCTGAGAACTGGGATTTCTTACAGCAGGAGTGAAAGCCACACTATCACTCTTAAGAATCCCAGGTACAGACAGGGGCCATTGCACCCCCAGTGCTCTGCCACACTGCATTGTTTCTGGTGGAGAGACCTCAGATGATGCTCGTTCAGTGTGGATGTGCTGATGGTCAAACTGCTCTGATCGCTCCTGAACACGGAGGGACAGCTGCCTTTTCATGGGGTAGTGTGCAGTTAACCCCTGCTGGAATCAGAGGATCTACCTTTTACATTGCCTCCCCCTACTTGAGGAAGGAAGAAAGCAACTCCTTGGGATCATGCCTAACAACTGCCAACTCTAGATTCCAGCATGCCTTCTTTCAGCATGCTTCAGGACACATTCCTAATCCAGCAACTTTAGAGCAGACTGTCTGCTTGCCACCATATGACCAATGGTCTGCTCACGTCACCTCCCAACACCCTGTAGGGCTCTACTCTCACTTGGCTCAGTCATCTGGCAGCAGTCAGGACTGAGCCTCACACAGCTTACACTTCTGCAGCAGGTGACTCTAACCTCGTGGGAGCTCCAGCAACCATTCACATCCACACTCATCTGCCTGGCATCACTTACCTTGACAGAGTTCCTCCCACAACAGTCCCCACCTCTGGCACCGTATAAATTTCATCAACCTGCAGCAAGTCAACAAGAATAAGCTGCTCAGACAGACAGCTGTGAAACAGCACTCCAGAATGAGGACAAAGAGCCCGCCCCTTGTGAGGAAGGAGGTGAGCTCTCTGGTGGTCATCAGACACCATGTCAGAGCTTCACCAGCTCCCACTACCTTCCCATTAGAGGAAAGAATCTCTGCCTTTTAAATAACAACCAGAGAAATGATCTTATCCCCAAGACAGACATCTCATGGTTAGGACATATCCAGCCTATCAGGCTTTTCTCAAGGACCAAGTCCTTTTTTTAATGTCTCTCAGTAGTCCAGGAATTCACCATGTCTCTACCTGTGGTGTCCAAATTCCCCAAACGTCCCTCCCATGGCACAGCAATGAGTCCGGTATCAGAACTGGAAACAAACTACCCTTATGCACCTGAAATTCTGTAAGTTGCTGCATTAATTCTTCCTGCTCTTTACTGTTGGTCAGTGGAGGGAGGATGTTGAGGAAGACTTTCAAGAGATCCAGGTTCTCCCCAGAAACACTGGACAGTGTGAAGATTGGGGTGATGCTGTCAGACACAAACAGACAGAAATAAGCAGAAGGCCTGAGTGCAGCTCCAGAAGGTTTCTGGGATTCTGAATCTACTGAGACCTGCAGGAAGACGGATCCTACACCAGTAAGTGGCTAAAGCAGGAAGGCTAGGTACAATGCCACAGTAACCCCTGCCTCAATGTTTGGTCGAGGCACCAATCCCTTGTTCACACACATTTTTCTCATGGAGAAGTAACTAATGCAGCCTTTTGCTCCCATAGCCCAGAAAAGTTTGGGAGGGGAAAATGCCTTCTTGGAGAATGCC
>NW_008236217.1:8630399-8635844 GCF_000691975.1 Corvus brachyrhynchos | reverse complement strand
AATGCCGAGATAGGAAACTTGATGAGGAGCAGAGATGTTCAACACGTGGTCACCTCCCCTGTGATTACCCTTCCCCAGCTCTGCATGCCAGCCCAGCCTGAACTGCCTGCTGCTCCCAACAGAAGAAAGGAATGGTTCCTTACTTGGGAGATTGTGCAAACTGTTGTGCTGCTGTAACAGCATCGTCGTCTGAATTCACAAGCAGGGGGAGCTTGTTGCAGCCTGGCTGCTTCAGGATTCGCTCCAGCTGCTTCACTGTCCGTTCCACGGTGGCTTTTGAACACAAATCAACTTTGCTGATGACAATGAAGAAGGGGACCTTGAGGGCCATGGCCAAGCCCAAGTGCTCTCGTGTTGTGCCCGCTGCAGGAGACAAGTGAGAGTGTAGGTGCAGCAGTCACCACTGTAGCTTGTTTATGCCGACAGCTGTGTCTCCTGGCTATCCCACGGGCCCACTCTAGAGATTTCACCGTAACTGCTTAGTTCATCATACAATGAAAAAGCAAAATTATTCTTTTAAACAAAACCAAACATCAGTCCAGAAAAATAAAAACCACCAAGAATTTTTGTGACTGATCTGTCTGCTTCAGAAAGATGCAGTAGTTTTCATTCTTTGGCTAAAGTTTGCCAGAGAACAGCCACAAAAATGTCAGAGATAGATGTGGGAGAACTCCAGATGCCTTTTTACAAGGCTTTGGGATTCAGCAGCCCTAAGAATATGTCAAAGTTGTTTTCTTTTCTAACAAACACAGCTCCAAATCCCAAACAAAGCCTCTCTGTCCAGGGTACTTTAATGCGGTCTACAGCTGGTAAGAGGATCCCAGCTCTACTCCCCTCCCAGGCACTCACAGGCACTGGCTTACAAGATATCAGTAGAAGGTTACAGGTTAATAAACTCTTCTGACAACCATTCACAGCTGATAAGGACCCATTCCCCCCACTGTCCATTTCTCTTCACACATTGCAGTCAATCCATGCAGGCAGGGCAACACTCACCAATGCCAGTGTTGGCACTAACCACCAGCATGGCAAAGTCTGGGCAGTAGCTGGTGAGGCCAAAGATGGTTGTTTTCAGATACTTGTGGTGGCCAGCCAGGTCAATGAAAGTGATCATTTTGGAAGAACTCTCACAGATCTCTTCTGCTGTCCGGGAGTCACTATAATTTACCACCTAAGGAACATAAGGAGCTTGTGAGAGAGGCAGCCCCAGCAGGCAAGTAAAGAAAACCCAGCTCTTATCTATCCACTTTGATCTCAGAATTAGTAAGTAGAGATCATCCACCATGGGTGCAGGAAACAGTGTCTGTTGCAAACGGACAAGCAGCACTCAGATTCACCTAAAAGGACACAGAACTGTGCCACCTCTCTTCCCTCCTGTCCCACTCACAGTTCTAACAGAAGGGTAGTCCTATTCTCCTCTAGCTTTCTGAGTTCAGCAACCCACTCTCTTACCTCTCCTTTGCTGTTGAAGCCAAGGATCTCAAAGCTGATGCTTGATGTTCTTCCTGACTGGATTTCATGGAGATGCCGGAAGAGGTTAAGGCGTGCTCTGCCCCGCCCGTTGTCCAGCTCTCCTTGCGTTAGGACACCCAACAGCGTTGACTTCCCTGAGTCCACATTCCCTAGGACAGCTACTCGAAGGTCTAAGAACTACAGGAAAAAGAACAAAGAAATCATTAAACTTAAGCACTACTGTGCTGAGTGCATGAGCACTACTGGGCAGTGGAGATGCAGCTCAGAGAGCTTCCCTGCATCAGGGACACTGTGCAGTTTAATCTTGCTCAGATTCTGCTCCTGCTCCCAGCAAACCACTGCCCAGCAGTCGTGATACGCTCTCTAGAGTTGAGATGTGACACATTAGGCTTTGGTATCACAAAACAGGCCATTTGCTGCAGCAGACCTCTAAATCCTTCCTTGTTTGCACACTGGTCTGCATCAGAACTGCTGCCATAGAAGCAAAATAATTTTTCACCTCTGATTCGGGCAATCTCCCACACTGACATCTGCCTCAATCACAGTCTTGGAGATAAGAAGCGTTATCATCAAGCCTCCCTCTGGCAGCCCTTTAAAACATCTGCTATGGGCCAATCTATGACAAAGTGCCTCTAGGGTGTGGGCTCCCAACCCAAAAGGAAGCTGCTTGTATGAAGCCTCTAAGTCTCCAGCAGGAGAAGACTGCCAAATCACAGGTCCCTACCTGCTGGTTGTCAGGCACCTTTCGGACAAGCACCTCCGTTATCTTCCTTGGAACATCACTGTCGTAATCGACCTCCCTCTCCCGCAGCACTGTAATGTCAGCCCCAACCCTGCCACAAAGACAAAAGGAAGGCGTGAGACACACTTGTACTTGACAGCTCTTGCACCTCTACAATAACAGCTGACAAAGTGAAGGGGATGAAAGCTGGGGATAGCAGGGAAGGATCCTCGCGCTTCCAGACAAAAGCCCTATAACTTTCCTCATGTTTCTAGAGCCTCAGGACTGAAGGGATGTCAGTCATACAGGGGCTTTGTAGGATGAAGCCAGCTGCTCAGGGGAGTCCAGGGAGGGAGCCTCTGTACCAGAGGCTGTTGATGCTCGTGGGCCCTGCAGACGAAGAGGAGCACTTACTTCTCCGCCATACGGCGCAGTGTCTTGAGCGAGGCTCGCATCTCCTCCTCCGAGAGGCCCACCAGCAGCCCATTGTCCTCCACGCCGATCTGATAGACAGCCTCACCTCGGCCCTCCTGTAGTCGCCACTTCATCTGTGTCACCAGGTGCTCAAAGCGGTATTGCGAGGGGTTCACCAGCTTTAGCTGTTTAACAGAGGGGTATTCTAGTCACAGCCTGCATGCAGAGGCAATCCCATTGCCCAAGCCAGCAACTCCCAATTCTGTGAAGCAATGCTCCCAACTCTGACCCACCTCTAGAAAGTACAGCCTGTATTAGTGTCTGAACAGAAGCCATGGGACAGGTGAGAAAGGGTTTCACAAAGGTAGAAGAACCTTCCCACCTCGTGACAAAGGGATCCGTACCCTGCCTGCTGCAGGGTTAAAGACAGCACTCTGGGACCAATCTGTGATCCAGGAGCCAGTAAGTGCAAATGGCAGAGCAGCCACAAGAAAGCTGCAAATTGTTTTCAGGGATATCTGCATCTCTCTCTCAAGAAAAACATAGTGGGTATCATATACTAAAAAAGATTCCTAAAAATGAGTACTGAGAGCAAGTTTTCCAGCTCTGCATACTGGGTAATGCTTGGCACAGAGACACTGAAGATGAATGGTAGTTCCTTAGGGCAGTGTCCACTTTTCTGTCCTTTCCTTGGCCATGTTACCCATAGGCTGTCTTTGGTAAAGTTACTTACTGCAAAATAACCCTCTAACCCTCTGGGAGGAAGACCTCCTTCTGCAACCTCAAAAGACTCACCTTGTACTCGATGTTTCCATCTTCTGCCTGGTCAGAGAATGAAACAAGACAGAAGAGTTAGATGCTGTGCCCACAGGGACTTCTACAGGCACCTGATGCCTAGATATCCTGAAGCTGGTGCTGAGGATTTCAGAGAGAGGGAAAGGGGCAGAAAGAGACTGTGTTAAGTCCCAGCTTTCTGCCATTCTTTCCTACACTCAACTAGAACTCTCCTTATGGTTTGTTTGTGCTGTTTGCATCCCACATCATGAACACCAGAGGACAAAACTAGAGTGGGACACAAGGGTAATACTGTCCAGGGGGGAGTTTTTTTCTGGACAGTAAAGAATAGGGCCAGCCTAACAGTCACAGAGAGAGAGACAGAGAGTTCCAGTTTCAAAAAGGCACAGGCCAGCATATGATTTAAAGTCTCCCCCCTCACCCATCCATGACCCACAAAATGCCACCCACAGCATCCCACTCCCACCCTATCCAGCAGCTTCCATCCATCCAATGTGCACAGAAACAGGGGCCTGAGAACAAAAGCTTCTGCCTCCTCTCCTGCTCAGTGATACTCTCCCTCACTCAATTAGTTTTTCATTGACTCCTTTCTATATCCTTATGTATCTTCTCTCAACAAGGAAGGACTACAGACATAAGGAAGCAAGGCAATGACTCCTTTGCCAGCTAGTCACTGGCCAGACAGTTCTGGAGAACCAGACCTGATTGGGACTGTCTGTACACAATGTGCTCAGAAGAACTTCCTCAGCAAGGGCTGAAGCCATACGGGGTTGTAACAGAAAGGCCCAGGTATTCATCAAGCTCACTTCAACCACAACAGGCTCCAGCTTTCCATATAGAATATCTAGACAACACTGAAGTAATTTTTCCCATTGATTCAGTATAAGGACCACTGAGAAAGGGCTGGAGCCTGCAGGAAGCCACATACTCTGTCAGACTAAATGGGGCTGGCAACAGTAAGCACTTCCTTTTCCTCTGGACACCTATTTGCATGTCAGGAGAGGCAACAGCCCTCTCCTTGCCTTCCAGCTCAGCTCTTAACCACAGCGGTGCTTACAGTGGCAAAAGGCCAAGAGAAGTTCTCAATTGTCAGCTCAGTTCTTTGGCAGCAGAGCTATACAGTGAGAAAAGGGAACTTGTGGAAGGCTTTCCTCTCCTGCCATCTACCAGCTTTCCAATTTTAAGAAAAAACCATTCACCTATGGCACTGTCATCTAAATAAGGGAGTGGGTCTCCTTCAAGGCACTTGAGACCAGAAAGGCAACAAGCCTAGACTTGCTGGGGCACACACTGCACAGGGTAGCCAGGGACAGGAAGCTGTGTTGAAACTACAGGGGTCTGTCCAGCCTCCAGCTGAAAGGAACAAGAACTAAACTACGGCTGCAGGGCAGAGTCCTGCCTGTGGAGAAGATCTATCAGTAGCGAAGCGCTGTCTTCCCATCTTGCCAAGAGTCCCAGCCCTGCCTTGTGGAGGAACTGCTCCCTCCCAGGACAGGCTATTATATATTTTACAGAAAGCTCACTGACTGGGGCTGAGCAATTGAGTCCGGGCCACCTCAACTCTCCCCACACTGACAGTTCTATAAGAGCAGTGACAACTGCCCCAGCTTACCACACACACACGTACTACCAATGCCACTTCTCCCTGCTGCAAGGGACAAGTGCCTCACACTCTGTCCATATCACCTGCAGCCCCATGTAAGAAAACAGCTGTCAAATTAGCTGGGAAGGGAGTCACTAGAACCTGCTGAGCTTGGCAACTGCAAAGGGGCTCACACCCACCAGATCATCTCTCGGGGAGAGAGATGCGAACGGGATCTTTGGGACTACGAGGCGAGCAAAGCTTTATTTCCGAAGCTATTTCGATCGCAGGCGGCAAAGCGCCCACAGATAGACGCCAGGCAGTGCGATACTACTCCGGTGGACCCCACAAGGAACTCGCTGGCACCGGGGACAGGAGCACAGCCGGAGGAGAGACCGGGGCAGGCGGGCACACGGCTCGCGGGGCCGGGGCTGCAGGACCGCTCCTACGGCTGCTGTCA
>NW_008236217.1:8629444-8629838 GCF_000691975.1 Corvus brachyrhynchos | reverse complement strand
GAGCGCCGGCGGGGGCAGCGGCGGGGGGCCCCGCCGCTCCCTGGGCCCTGCTCGCCGGGATCTGTGGGCCCCCGCGGGTTGCCCCTTTGGCAGTTCACAGCCCCGGATTCCCTGGTTATTGACACTGAGCGATCAGTCCGACTGGCTTCGGCAAACTGGGGCACTTTCGAAGCTGTTTGGCATTGGAGGTACTTCACGACTACGCAGAAGCAGCAGCCCGGTACAGAGCGATCCCACAGGACGCATTAAGCTCCTACGGGGGGGAGGCGGCGGGAACAGCAAAACATCCTCCAGCTGTGCGCCGCATCCCCTCACTCAGTGTCTTCCCAGTCTCCAGTTCTACGGCCACTGCGCCTTCTCCTTCTCCGCCGCATCCCCTGGGGGGGGCGGCGCT
>NW_008236217.1:8576231-8628704 GCF_000691975.1 Corvus brachyrhynchos | reverse complement strand
GGGGGGCACCCCCGTGCTCGGAGGCGGCCCCCGGGACGGGGAGCTGAGGGGGGGCTGTGGTGTTTGAGTTTTCGCTTGTGAGCTCGTGTTCTCGCTCGGTGACTCGCACAGCAATGTGTTGCCGCTTTTAAAGTAAAGCGCTTGTTGTAGCTGCATCCCTAAATGTTACCTCTTCCTTTAAAAACGAGGCAAAGGCAACGTGACTTTCAGGCTGCTGAAGGTCTCGACAAATTGCTCTTAATTGATTGTTTCCTACTTTACGCTCAAAGAGTGTCACTGCTTTGTTTGTTACTGGAATACCTCTAAGCAAAAAAAAAAAAAATTCTAATAAGTAATTTCAGAGTGGTGGCTGATCTTTGAAAGATGGACTTCTAATTCCTATTGGAATTCATCAGTAGTGTGATTCAAACCGAATAGCTATGGATTGTGCTTTTGTGTTCCTCTCTCATCGCTTGATATGGAGAGATGTACATCTTCTCGATGTGGGTACCTATAGCTCTCAAAACGAACACAAACCTTTTGTTTCTTGACTCTCTGAGATGGGGTGGGCCATGCTTTCTGCAGAGTACATTAGAACAAATATATCTTCATAACTGAATGTACTAATCTGAATTTTTGTTTTCCAGGATGGAGATGGAATTGAGAAGCCACTCTCCCTGGGTCTGGCAAGCAAAAAGTGCCAGCAGGTGCTGATGGAGCTGGAGGGTTTGTTCCAGCACCTGGAGGTCATGTTTAGTCTGACACTGGTTCCTCGGGTTCTTTTCCTACTTGGAGGCAACGTCATGAACCCCAAGGAGCTCTATGAGCTGAACTTGGAAGGGTTCTGTGAGGGCACTGCTGAGGAGAGCCTCCAGACTGCGCCCTGTGTTCGCCAGCTCTTTCACCGCCTGTTTGTTGCTGATGTCTTCAGTGAACTTAAGGCTCTCCCTGTCACAGGCACCCTTGTCCTGGTCCAGGGACACCGTGACTGTGGTGTTGAATGGTTCCGGCCCAAGCTCAACTACCAAGTGCCAACCCGAGGGAGGAAGCTGACTGTTACGTTGTCCTGTGATGGAGACCTCCACCTCAGTGCCTCACCTCCACAGCACACAGCACCCACCTGGGAGGACTATGTCTGGTTCCAAGCACCAGTGACCCTCAAAGGATTTAGTGAATGAATGGTTTCTGTAAAAATTTAACTGGAATATTGATTACTTTTTTTTTCTTCAAGTGTTAATAATTTCAGCAAATGTAACCATGTATTTTTGAACCATGTCTATATGAATTTTTTTTTTCCTCCATGGCATCTACTGCTTTCCTGTACCTTGGCTGTGCTCGTCTGTTGTCCTTATTTCCTGAGTTGTTGTCAAAGGCAAATCCACTTTAAGGCACAGTTGCACACAGGTTCAGTGATTCCTTAGGGGCCTGATCTGTGAAATGGGATTAATTAATCTGTTGGGAGTAAAACTCCCCTGCTGTGTGCTTGGTGAACTGGCAAATGCTGGATACATACAGTCTTCTCCTGAGTTCTAATGTGGCCATTTTCTGACCCTGCCTTTGCCAGGTTACCCATAGGCTATCTTAAGTGAAATTACTTCCTGCAAAATAACTCTCTGGGAGGAAGACGTTGTGCAGTCCTTAAAAGGCTCCCCCTAGCAAGAAAACCAGAGAGCAAAACGGGAGCAGGACACGAGGTAATATTGTTGCAGAGGAGGGATTTATTTCTGGCTGATAAAGAATGCTGCCAGCGTGAAGGCAGCTCCTCTACAAAGGGCTGCAGCCGCCAGGGGTGCTGGGGAGCTGGTGGAGACAGCAGAACCGCTTCCAGGGGCCCCCTGCTATCCCAGCAAGCAGCAGCCAGAGCTCCTGGCACTGCCTCAGTTGCAGTGGTAGTGTCCCACTTGAGTACTCAAGTGTTTGCCCATCTATTTTATAAAATCAGACATCCCCCTAACTCACTTTCTGTTCCTTAACATGCCAAAGTAAGACTTCTCAGCAACTGGAAAGTCTTGTAGCTAATGCTGTCCTCAAGATGGAAAGAGACCAGTTTGGTGGAGGCAGGGTAGCAATAAGCAATTTATTATTTTTTTACTGATCTTTATCTAACAGCCCTGACAATCAGTTAGCTATAAGATTAAAAGTAAGCAGTTTCTTCTCTAACCCTCTTCAGAGAAAGTTAGGAGTGGTGCTCTAATAATGGTAGATTATCCTCACTTGAGGAAGAAACTTACTCTTAGACTTAAACCTTTCTGAAATGCATAGAAGTCCCCCCAATTGAAGAGAAACTTGAGCCTACTGGTAGTGAGGGTACTTGCTGTTACTAGTCAAAAATGCAGAATGGGGTGGTAAAAAATCATTTGTACAAGAGGGTAAAGGTTGAAGTAACCCTCTACACTTGGCGCCTATTTTAACTTTGTCCTTTTGGAATGGAATGAGATGACAGAAGTAGCAGGAACTTAATTTGATGTTGTTGAGCTTGGAGAGCACTAGAGTGCTCTCTGCTGTATTATCCATTAATATCTGTTTACAATGTGCTGCAGCTGATTCTTAAACTTGCTCTAAGGGAAAAACTGTTAAAGTGAAGAAAGCTGCCTTATGTGCAGCTGCACACTTGAATATGAAATCCCAGGTCTCTTGAAGGAAATATAACTTGAATGTAGGAGTGTTTGTGCTCAGGAGATCAAAACCCTTTATCCTTCCACCAAAGCTGCTTGTAACACGTTTAAGATTGTCCTAGTGTTTAAAGAAGCGTTTGAACAGAAGCCCGGGCCAGTTCCTTTCACCTCTCTTCCTCAGATGAGTGCAATGTTACTGCAATAAACTGTTTACATTTTCTGTTATACTTGAACTATGAATGCAGCAATGATAGGGTGCTAGTAATGAAAAGAACACAAGATGCTTTGGGGATTTTTAAATTTGTTTTTTTTCTTATGAAAACATATAGAGCTTGATTTAAAAATTCTGTACTGTAATTATTATCAAAATAATATGCTGGTTTCTATATGTGATTACTCTGAGGGATTAAACAAATCCAATCTACAGGTTCTGCCTCTGGTAGAACAACTTGCTTCCATTCTATGCATGTATTTCAACTGCAGTCTCACAGCTGTTCCACTTTCCTGACAAACTGCATGATGTCTTGTGCCAGAAGCTTTGGTTCCTCAAAGGCAGCAAAATGCCCTCCACGTGGCATGTAAGAGTAAGTGATGATGTTCTTGTAGACGTCCTTTGCCCAGACATGTGGTGTGTGTAAAATTTCCTGAGGAAAATCTGCAATCCCTGTGGGAACATATATGCCATACCTAGAAGACATAAGTTAATTGCATTGATTAAACAAGTCGTGGGGGAAGTCTATAAAAACCTCTGACTTTGGTAACACATTCAGCTGGAGAAGTTTCCCCGCTCTGTGCAGTGCACTTTGTGGTCTGCACTCTGCTGAGGAACTTCATTTCTAATTAGGTATCCTCGAGTTTAAGAACATTACACCCGTAGAGGTGTAAAGTAGAGCCAACTTTGCACACAGCTTGATATTGAAACGTTTTCCATCTTTGAGTTTAACTTTTGTAAGCTGCAGTGTTGTGCTACATGACAAGATACCACACCTCTTTGAGAAATGGGCTGGTTCCTGCTTGCTTTAGAATTTGGTACCAAATGCATAACAAACACCTCTGGAGAGAAAAGGTGGGCTGGTTCAGTCCGTATAGGAAAAGACTTCCCATTTGTTTGGATGATCAGTTGCTTGGAGAAGTCTGCTCAGCAACATTATGCTCAGCCTCTCTTAGAATCATCTTAATGCACTAGCTGTCACAAGGTGCTGGGTTTCAAGTACTGCTCTCCAAATTGCTAGCCCAAGTTTGTGCTTAACTGTTGTAGTTCTTAGCTTGTCCTCCAGCAAGCCATAGCCTTCCTAATTCAGTTTAAACTTCTCTCTTAGATGTGCCCATGATCTTCTGTTATGTTTTCACTGAACTGAGTTACAAGTCACATTTGTTTGGTGAATAAGTATATAGACCTGTATTTTGAACACAAGGCTGAGTTTGGTGCTTTGGTAAGTCTTCTGCATTGTTTTGGCTGCAAGCTACCTTGTGTGAGTTACAGGTTCAAAAGAAAAGTGACCTTTTAACTATATTTATCAAAAGCAAATAAGAATTTGGACTTTTATTTTTCTTAGAACTAATAAATTTGCTGGTTTAAGTGATCTAAATGTTTATACAGACTAATGTTTCAACCTCATTTGCAAATCTGCCTTGCAACTACCCACATAATTACCTGCTATAAGCATTTAGACTAGGGTCCTTGGAAAGGTTTTCCTTGTAGTACCGCATTGAAGATACAATGGAGGATGTCACCCAATAAATCATCACATTGGTCAAAAGCTCATCAAGAGAGTATTTGCTGTTGAGAGAGAGAGGAAGAAATTTAACTGGAAGGTGTTCCGCAGTGGTCCATACTGGGCTCATGTCCTGGAGAACTGCTGTTCCTCTTAATCTCCACTTGTTTTCAAGCAGCAAATTAAGTGGCACCTGTGTGCCCAGAGCAAAACTGCCTGGTGCTGAAGCAGTAGTGTGCAGGCAGTCTGCTGTAAGTTTAAACTACTGCTTGTCATGTGCAACTGTTCATCCTTAAATTCCAGCTTTGACTGGCCAGTGTTTTACCTGTATCCTCCTATTAGTTCCCACCTGTCAGTCTTTTAATGAGACTTCTCATGGAATAACATCTGTTTTCTTACCTTTCCAAGCCTCCATCATCTTTATACAGAAATGATTTGTCTGTCCAGGTTGAGAATTTCTCCAAGATATATGCAGCAAGCCCCACCGGGGAGTCATTCAGTCCACAACCTAACTCAGGAGAAGAGAAGAGCTGTTGCAGCTGCCTGGCATTGCAATACTTCAGTGCAAGTTAAACTGGACTTTCATGAAGAGTTCAGAGTTTTCCAGGAGAATTCAGTAGAGAGTCTGTATTCATCTACCCTGATAGTACTTTTATTTGTGATAAATTCCCTGCAAAGGAATTCTGACTGTAACTGAGGGCACGACAAACTTAGGTAATTCCTATACAAAAGAAGCTGAGACCTAAGGAAGTCCCACTGGGTTCTTGGTGATGTGTGGCAGAAGGAGCAAATAAAGAGATGACACTCTGAAAAGAAATTTGAGATAAAATATTTGGAAGCTCTGCCCTGCTTAGGATGGGACATATTCTTCTGAAACTAAAATACATTTATGAAACAGGGCTAACAGGAATGCAACTGATTCAGAATGTCATGAATATAATGGAATCTGTGCTTTTTCTTTTCACTTTTTTAAGAGTTTGCAAAAGTGCTTTTATCTCTGAGTTGGCTGGTGTTTGAAAGCACTGTCCTTGACTCATGGATTCTCTCATATGGCAGCAGCAAAACTTGAGCCCACTGTGATTTTCTTCCTCCACTTAAATTGCTTTGAACTTTGTTGATATCAGTTTTTCTTGGCTAGTTTTATCAACCAGTTACTTATAAACCAAAGCTTGGATAGCTGTCAATTTTACACCTAAACATTAACTTTTATTCATAGAGAAGTTAGGATCTTGTTGAAGTGTATAGGTGTCAGCACAGATTTTTGTGATACTCTCCCTCCCCTGGAACCTGCTTATTTATTCTTATGCTCGGATTCTCATGTTAACTAGTATTAATTCTTTTCTTAAGGCAGTTCAATTTCTTATGAGTGCTGGGGGAGGAGTCTCAACAAAATATTTTTGGAAATTATATAAATTCTGTTAGGGGGTCTACAGCTGTTTGATTCTGCCTGAGCTCTGATTTTTGAAGCATGATTTCCCTGTGACATTATCCCCTGTAAATCAATTCTCCTTGTTTAAACAATTCTGTCAGATTTATCTTCACAGACTAGACATACTAATCTTCATTTTTCTGTGGATGCCTTTACCTTTTGACCCTTAAAAAGACCAAGACAATCAGAAACACCACCACCACCATAACTCCCTCCCACCTGGTATATTGTATATCTCCTTTTATTTCTTTGGGTTTGTGATCACTTCAAGCAATAGGCTAGGCATTAGCTGACATTCCAGTTTGAGCTTCTTCTCCTTCAGTGAATTGCCAGGATGGGGGGTTGTTTGTTCTCTGGTCTCCACATCTGACACCAGCCTCATACAGCCCAGCTGTCTTTCCTGATGAGGCATTATTTCAATAAAATAATACCCCAGAATCCTCTCTAGTGGGGACTGATAAAAAGAATTCCTTTAAGCATTATGAAATGGCCGTATGTTTCTTCATATTCCTTATCCACTGGCCCCAGGATGTTTTCAGGTGTTTGAGCTGTGTCTACCTCTCTGCAACTTTCACATTGCGCCTACTTGCTTGTGATACTTTTCTTGTTTTCAGCCCCATTTACTTCTCAAAGCTTCAATTTCAGGACCCTGTGTTTTACTTTAAGAGAGTTTTTGGAAAGGGGTTCTTGCCCAAGAGAAGTGGCATGCTATTTAAAAGACCTTGAAAAGTGGTACTTGAAATCTCCATCTATTTTTGAGTGGTTCCTTTTAACTTCCTTTTACATAGTTCTTGTCCCCATGAACTCATTGCCCACATGGGTCTTGCACTCAGTCACCAGAACTCATTGCTTCTCAAATTTGGCTGGCCTTTGTACACTGATCACTCATGGTATTTGAATACTGTGTTCACAGGGATACAGAGAAGGTGCATTACCTGCAGTGTCTGGTTTGGTGCCTTGGATGTGTAAGTATCCAGACTCTCGCAGGACATCATATACATTCTTCTGCATGAAAGGGTAGAAACGTCGAGCATCTTCCCTACTGAGGCCTACGAGCCATGGTACATAAGCCCCAAGCATTATACTAATCAACCTTCCCAAACCTTGTTTGCTGATGAAAACACAATTCAGATGAAGCCCTTTCACAGATCTAAAAGTAAGTTAAGGAATAGAAGGTTAAATCAAGCAATTTTCTGTCTCCAAGTTTTCTAGAAAACAAGTCTGACTGCAACTGTGAGAGAAGCACTGGACTGAATCAAATACACAAAGCCCTTCAGGTTCATCATGATTCAAAAAAAATCTTTTCAATTCAAAGCATATAAATGCAATTGAATATGGAGGGTTGGGTTATCCCCAAAGGAAATAAAGCAGAAGGGGACGAGAGGCAAGGCAAACAGAAGGTAGGACTATGGAGCAAGAAGGCAGGGTGGGAACTGGAGGCAGCTTTTCTGCACTGATTTCCTTTGCTACTTACTGTGGCAGCATCTGGGCCATGTTTGTGGTAATACGAGATCCCCAGTCTCCTCCCTGTAGGTAGTATTCCTTGAAGCCCAGTCTGTTCATCAGCTTATGAAATATCCGAGCAGTTGCAATGGAGTCAAAGCCTGTAGGTAAAAGAAACAAAGGAGATCTGTTTGTCCTAGTGTTCCTCCCGTGGCCAAAGACTGTGACCTGACCGAGGCACGTGTGTGTAGGGATGTGGGAAGGCACAGTGTGCAATGCTGCTCTGCCTCACTGCTTGGAAAGAAAGTGAACACAAGATGAAAGAAATTCAGTGAAAAGTGAAGAGCTGACATCCAGTTACTATTGTGTTCCAAATCTCCACAGCCAGCCCAAAAGCCTCAGCCGCATGGGCCTGAGTGAAGAGCCAGGCATCTGCATTCACAAACTGCAGTGCCCAGGGGTGCCAGGGATGGTTGAGGTCTTACTCCAAAATCTGCAATTCCAACAGAGCCTTTTCATAGCTTACCTTTCTGGTGAGGGGCCTCTGAGAAGCCATAACCTGGGATGGAGGGGCAGATGACCTCAAACACCACATCACCCTCATTCAGGCCATGCCTGGCTGGCTCTGTGAGCAGAGGGATGATCTTGTAGAACTCGTAGAAGGAGCCAGGCCAGCCATGGACCATCAGCAGAGGTTGAACAGCTCGACCATGAGGAACATAGGATGGCTTCACATGGATAAAATGGATATCAATCCCTGCCACAGATCCAAGAAAATAAAATTAAAGCTCTGGTACCGTCACAGTTTCTGCTCTGGATTCTGAAGAAGGAGGGTGGCAAAATTGTAGTTAGCATCTGAAGCAGAAGTTCTACAATCGGCCTACTGCAAGAACATGCCTGGCTGAAAGGGGATGTCTGGTATTGTATCTGTGTCTTGTCTTTTACACAGAGATATTGACCCCAGCTCCAGATACTGGGGTCACATGGAGATTAGCATCCATCTCCTGAGAAACTGGTCTCAGAGTATATAAGTAGAGCTGCACTTGAATGAATAGCATAATGTGGGTAAGACACATGCAAAAACATTACAATAATTAAAAGAGAAACATGAAAAAAGGCATTATAGAAGTCTAACCTAGAGATCACTTATGTAAAGTCTGGCTAACCCATCAAGACATCATTTATGTAAAGTCTGGCTAAGCTCACCTGGCTAAACTACTGGGTGGTGGGGAGGAATATTCCAGCCTCAGTCTGGCTAAATTTCGCAGTTTTCAAAGGCGGCTTCAAGGCAATTGCTGAAGAGCACCTCATTGTTAGTTAGCACGGGTTCAGAGCCAGATGAAGCGCATCTTGAAGCAGACCTCATATTATTGACACTGTGTAATGGTCTTAATCCCTATAAGGTTATTAATAATAGAGCCTCCACCAGTGATTTCACTCATATCACTAAGCTGTTACACATACAGTTATCTCAAATATTGTCACTTCTTACATCTCCCCCTTCTTGCTGTGCGATTCCAAGTGAGACCTGCTCAAGCCACAGAGGCCCCCTCACCTTCAATGGTGGTGTGGAAGTGGGGGTATTTGTTCAGCACTTCCACTTGCTTGCGCCAGTCAAACTGATTCCTCCAGTAGGCCACCACCTTCCGCAGGTAGCTGGAGTTGAAGCCATAGTGGAAGGCGGCCCCTTCCACATGTGGTGTGAAGCGGAAGTTATCCAGGCGCCGGTGTAGATCCTGTGGAAGGGAGCCCTTCTTGCCAGGCTGGCCAGCTGCTGGCATGTCCCCTATGCCAGGGCAGGCACAGACAGGCTCTCCTGGCTCTGCTGGCTTTTGTATTGCTCTCTGGGACACCACAAGCCCTCCTGAAGAAGTGCCATACGCTGCATGACTGCCTGAATTTTTATGTGGGGAATACAATTTTCTAAAGGTTACGAGTCCCCCATGGGCACCCAGGAGTACTGGGTCCTACTCTTGGCTTGCTACTAACTCACTTCAGGGTCTTTGGCACTAGGAGCTTGGCAGCACTGCTGGTGGGGAGAATAAGAATCTCACCTTGAGCTGCTGGCTGCTACTTGGCCAGATAACTAGGGACAGGCATGCAGGGACAGAGGAGCTATGACTCAAGCCAGGCCCCATCCCTCTTCAGCCTTACAGCCCTTTCCTCTGTGGAAGCTCCTTAGTACTGCCCTACTGGTGCCACTGCTGTTCCAATGCCCTCCCGCCCTGCTCTGGCATCCACAGACCACTGTCAAAGTCTGCTGCTCAAAGTGTGGCCTTTCTGCAGAAGCCTCAGCTTGCACAGAGGGGCTGTTGTCTCAGAAAGTCTTCAGGGGACATTGCAATGGCCCAGAGCTCAAATCCCCTTCATAAAGAATGGTGAACCAGAGCATCATCCAAGGAGCTGGGTAGCTGCCCTGGCACATGGAAGTGCCCTGCTGTCATCCCCAAGACATCCCCTCGAAGCAGTGAGGTGGGTGATGGACTCACCCCTTGCAAATTTCTGCCCCTCCTTACCACCCAGTGAGTGGTACCTCGATTTCTTTGTCAGATGTTTCAATCTTGAAGGGACGGATGCTTTCATCTTCTTTCCCTCGGAGGGGTCTTTCACCTGAGCCCCACCACCCATCGCCCATGTCAATAGTCTTGAACTTGCGTCCAGATCTGAGCCAGTAAAGCAGCATCCCTCCAACCCCCAGGGCGGCCGCAGGGACCAGCACCGCATTCTTCTGAGAATATTCAAAAGACCTGGGGAGGCATGAAATTGTTTGTGTTCAATGACAGCAGTGTCAAAGGGACTGTGCTGAGGCTTGTATTCACATGCACTGGGACTGAGAAGGGACAAATGCCTATAAATCCAAGGCAGTCAGCAGGGACTGGGCACTTCTATAATTTTTTTAAGATCATGGGCAAGATTTGGGTCAGGGTACTATCTACCAAGGCTTCTTAGGGCTCTCAAGTCCTTGCTGATCAGGACTTGCTAATCACAAGGCTTCCTTGTCCCTTTCCTTGTGAACCAGGGTGCCCAGGGAGACAAGGTTCAATAGGATATGGGCCAATCTACTTTGAGGCAGGTACTGCAGTGAATGAGACAATAGCAGCTGAACTTGTCCAGCAACAAAAAGTGCATGGGCAGAGTGGGCTGAGGAACAGGAAGAGAGACAAAAGTCTTCAGCTGCTGAAGAGAGCTGGATGTGCTGGACATGCTCCTCTTGCCAGTGCTTTATCGATAGCTCCCCTACAGATTCAATCATCTCTTAGGGCAATCCTGGCTCTCCCCCATAGCTTTCCAGTAAGGTATGTCTGTTGATGCCCCTGTTTCTGTTCTAAACAGCAAGTTCAGACTTGAGGTGTGGGAACTAAGTTACCAGAGCTGGATTTGACAGACATGCAGTCCTAAATGTAGTGTACCTTCCCACCCCTCTGACCTGTGCTTCAAGTTCTCCAGTTTCCCCTGTGGATTAGTAGAGGTGTCTGGGGCTCCTGCACGGGGCTGCAAGGGGGCTGTGAGTGAAAATTTCGTTGCTGTCATCATCCAGAGTATGGAAGGGACAATGCTGTGCCCCAGCCAGGGCGCTCACCAAAAGAGGAGGTCTCAGCACAGAACAGCTCTTTCACTCACCTGATCTGGGACAAGACGGTCTCCCTACAAAAGGGGAAAAACCAGAAAGATCCTTAACAGTCTGAAAGTGTTGTCCCATACCAAGCCATGTTGATGGTGCAAAGAATGTCCCCTGCCAGTACCACTCATTGCCCAGGCATGTGATCACAGGCTGTTTAGCCACCTGGCAACATCTGCCATTATTTCTCCGACTCTTTGCATAGGATGGACAGAGAGGTGCTTACAAAGCACTGCCTCTGTACAAAGAGACAGTGTTCCTGGGCTGTGCTTTAGCTAGATAATTTGTTGCCATAATATTCCGTCCTTCCGAACAATTTAGATAAAAGGCAGCAAACAACTGCGTAGGTGTTCTTGCAGTGTTTCATCCTGTGACCAGCTGTGTAACTTCAGCCAGGAAAATTGTTTATTTTGACTGCTGTGTTGCAATAGGTGCACAGCCATGGCAGGGCAATTCCGAGCTCCAGGGTTATGCTGCTGCCAGCCACGTTGTGTCCATCGTGCCGCAGGGCTGGCACCAGAAGAGTATTGTGGGACCCTTCCTTGTTCAGAGTTTAATGAGCTGCTGTACCTTTGACACTTCTAGCTACTCCTGACTGGATATCAAGCCTTTAGGTCTCCCCTTCGTGCTAGGAAAAAAAAAGTATCCTCCTAGGCTCCCTTTAAGACTAGCAGAGTCCGGTACAACAACGCAGTCTAAAATCTAGCAACAATAGAAGCAACAAGAGAAAGTCTTGTTACTCTGCCTTGTGGAACGCAGCGACATTAGGGAGCTCTTTGGTGTCGTAATTACAGTACTTTGACAAAACAAACCAAAACAAATGCCAAAAAAGAAAAAGACTTGATAATCCATGAAAAATCAACTCCACAGGGTGTTTGTTATCACCTAGAATTGTTTCCCTGTGCTGTCTGAAATGCAAAACCTGGAGCCTGTGCTGGGTATCCCAGTAGCCTCCAAGGCAATTTGGTAACAATTGCTGAGACAGCCTATGTTGGATTTTTTTCCTTGAATCACTTCCAGCCATGGAAGAACAGGGCTCCTAAGAACAAATAGCTTATGAAACAGGTAGGAATATCCCCCTGCACTTACATCCTGGAGCTCAGAGGAGTGAAACCAGTCATCAAAGCAATAGCACAAACTCTGCACTGCTAACAAAGCAAGCCTGTCCCAGAAGCAGCTCTCTGAGCGACACAAAACAAGGCTCAGTCGATCAGCACCTCCTCCGCACTCATGCTCAGGAGAACTCAGCTGCCTGCTCCCACTCTCCAGTGGCCTGCTGACCCTCCCGAGGCTTTCTCCCACCCCCAACCCCAGGGAGCCCAGTCTGGAGTCCCTCCTCCCTGTGCCGAAGAGATCTCACCATGCGTTTGGAAGCATCTCTCGCCACATGTCTGCTTGTCCTTGCCTGGCCGCTGCTCCGAGTGAGGACACAATCCCAGTTTCTCCTCTGCTGGGTTTCTCTTTCGCAGTGACGTTTTCCCGGGGACAACGCAAACTACATCGTCCATCAGTGCCACCTATTGCCTGAGTGTGCAGCTGCAAACGGAGCTCGACAGAGGCAAGTGCAAAGTCCTGCGTGCAGCATGAATAGCCCTGTGCACCAGCAGAGACTGGATGCCAAATGCACAGAAAGCAACCCTGCAGGGGCTGGCCTGAGGTCAGGCTGTGACAACACCGTGTCCTTACAGCAGAGGCCAGCTGGGTTATACAGCCCATACAGGGCCCTATAGCGGGAACCTCAGCCAGCAGCCTGAGGGAAGGGATTCTTCACTCTCTTTGAATCGTTAAAAAACTCGGTATTCACAGACAAAAACTCTCTAATTAAAGTAAGAAAGTGGTATGTTTATTACGCCGGTGGGCGGCACGGGAGTCGCCTCCTAGAGATGTGCCAGCTGCTGACACGGTTATTTGCCCTCTATTTATTTCACAAAGTGTTACATATTAATCATATACATATCTCCAGCACCTCCCATTCCCGCTTCCTATTAAAATGAGGTTACTAGTCCTTTGTGCATGCACATTTCTTTTCTTGATTTGGGTCGGCGGTCTTGATTTGAGCCAGTGGTCTTGAAAGATGAAGTCAGGGATCTCTTTGTCACCATGAACTTTCTGCCTTCTATTGTGGGCAAGCCTCAGCAAGCCTTCTAGAGACAGTCCATATCTCCTGCCTGTATTTGATCATGCAATCTAGGTGCTACCTATAATTCTATCAGCTTCTTTTGTCCTCATGACAGTTTATGTACTACAAGCAAAGTTTCAGACAGGTAGATAATAGTGAATAGCATTATACTTCTTGGCTAAATTTCTAACTCTTCGTTAACTTACCTTTTGGTTCAATCACTACAAAATGCTTCTAACTCCTAGCTAAATTTTAACTCTTCATAATCTTGACTCATCTTCAGCACCTGTTTGACCACATCTGGACTGCCACAGCCACTTCTGACCTTGCTGGTAGAAGACAGACTGGAGTGGGCCCAGCCTTGGAGATGCAGGGCCACCAAGCTGTGGGGGGCTGCAGCATATGGCATATGAGGAAGGCAAAGAGGCTTCTTCATCCTGGAGAGGAAAGGGTAAAGGGTGGGATCTTATTGCTGTCTACAGCTAACCAGTGAAAAGCTGAGGGAAAATGGACCCAGAATCATCCTGGAGGAGCATCAGTTGAAGGACAAAAGGCAAGGACACAAATTGCAACCAGAGAAGTTAAGGTTAGATATGAGGAGAAATTACTCCTCCATTGAGGTACTCAGACACTGGGACAGGGCTCCAGAGAGGGTGCGGGATTTTCATCCTTGGGGGCATTCCAAATTTGACAGGAACAAGGCACTGAGCAATCTGACATACCTGAACTTGCTTTGGGCAGGTGTTGGGGTGAGCTCACCTCCAGGTGTCCCTTGCAACCTGCATATCACTTGGCTGCATTCCATGTGCACCCATGATTTGCAGCAGCCAAAACATAAAGGAAAAGTTTTTAATTTTCTACAGAAATCAATGCTATGTTTCAGTTCAGGGGCCTAGATTTCATTTTCCTTGTGGTTGGTAAAATCTTCCTGGATGAAGTCTTCTCCTTCATAGGAATTTGACAGCTTGGGAAAATGACAGTTCAAAGTGTCAGGAAAATGAATTCACAAACACCAGAGGTTTATGTCCAAAAAGGAGACAAAGGAGTCCTGTTACTTTATTCAAATAAAGGGAGAGGCCATGGGGCATTCCCCTGGGGTCTCTCAAATTGTTAGAGGGTGCAGCCTCCTTTTTATCCTAATTTCCTGGCTGCATTTCTCTCTCTCTTTCCCCATTGGCTGAGGTACTTGAGAGGTACAGACTTCCCGAATCACTTAAATACAGACCCCCTTCTTATGTATACCCCCCCTTTTTCTTTTCCTATGGAATTTATGGCTCTTCCCATTGCTTCTTCTGTCTCTCAGTACCTATCTTTACCTACCAGCAGACCCCCAGTTTGTTTCTAAAGACAAATCTATCTCATTCCTTTCAAAAGCCTAAGGAGTATTAGGTGGGAGGAAAGTGAGCAGAAGAGCAGTATGGAATAAAGAATACATACATGAAACAGGAAAGTGAATCACTGACATGTTAGGCACTATGCTCAGTATTTTGCCTTTTACATTTTCAACAAAAACATGTACTTCACTAAGGACTATTCTCCTTGATTCCACGAGTGGCAGAACAGTGGTAGGGAGACTGTCACCAATGTTTTATTTGCTTCCAGTCAACAAAGACTGATATTCATCCTTCTTTTACTTTGTTCTGCCTCTCAGAAGTCTCTAATTAAAGATTCTTTTCCACTATGCTGTCTCTGTTATTAAGCTTCCAAATAAAATACATCAGCGGAAGGCTTTATAAATAAAAGAGAGAATTACAGGAGTAGGAGGAACAAAAATGAAGCACAGCTTTCTGGATTTTTTTTTTCTAGCTGTTGACAACTTATGTTCCCAGGCAAGTACATAGTAAAAGAAGCATTTACACTGCATAAAATCCACAATATCCCTGTGGGTTTCCTAATTCAAAATGTTGTTAAATCAAAAATTTGTAATGTGCCTCAGTAGTGACTCATGTATGTGCTTTCAGTTATTTGCCAATGTTTATGAATCCAGTCCCCATGGCAAAAAGCACGTGAAACACTCCCAAGGCCTCTACATTCAGGAAGTCAACAGTGTTCAAAATGAAATATTTACTAAGTTCTCCCACATGAACAGTTACCTCTGATTATCCAGCCAGCTACTAGAGCTGGTGATTACTACCTCTCAGTGCTAACTTGCTCCCATTTTGTTGTTTTATGCTGCAACCCCTCAGTATTGTGCAGCCTGCCTGCCTCTCCTTCCAGCACAGTGCAGCAACCCTGAGACTGCACGGACCCGGCTGTCCTTTCTGCTGCAACTTCTGTGACTTCCCTGGCTTCAGGACATGAGTTTGGGTTTGAGCAACCCCATTGCCATCAGGATGTGTCAGGGATGGCATTGGATGCAAATATTTCACATGTGAAGGGACACCATCGCTTCTGCCATGAACTGTTGTCACTTTGCCATTATTACTCAGTGGCTCTCACTGTGAGGTGCCATGTGAAGCTCGATGTTACTGTCCAGTTTGGGGTGGTCAAAGCTTCTATGCCCAGTAACATTTTAGGTGTCCATAGCCACTCTCCAAGCCATTTTCATTCAAACAGCACATAGGAATGTTTTAGCATGTGGTTGATTTATCATTTTTGGTTTTATTATCATTATGTGCCCTCAGACACTCACACTCAGCCCTGCCCTTTTGTTAAGGAATTAGTGTATCAAAACGCAGAGCTGAAGGTGATAATACCACACCCTGCAACAGAACTAGTTAAGTTACAAAGGACAGAGACTCTTGAAAATTTTACTGGGGAAATGAAATAAAGCTTTCTGAACAGAAAACATATGATAAAGGAGTCTAATCTTTTAGCCATACTGTTTCATACTGTTGCATGAAAAGTTTAAACTTGTTAGAGGGCGGAGAACTGATCCCTCTTCCCCCTCCAACATGTGATAAAAATACTGGGACAATGTGGGAAGTGGCAGGCTTCCTAACAATGCCCAAGAAGGAGCTGATACCCTGTTGGCCTTCTCCCAAATTATTGTTATTAATTCCAAAATTTAAAATCAGGCCTGAGACAAAAAACTCTCAGAACCACCCCCAAAAGGTGAACTGGGAGTGGGGGGCAAATTCGAACATCCTCCAAAACTCACCGAAAATACAGGGACATTTAGTTTCCCTCTATTTTCAATGAAACGTTGCATAATACTCGTGCACTGCCTCCTTCTGGTGGCAGTGAATTTAAACCTTACCTGCCACTGGAGGCCAGTGGCGGAACTGCTGCTCCAGGAAAAATGCTTTCATCATTTTGCAAGTTTGTTGTTTTACTACACCCTCTCCAGCCAAGAGACTGGGTATATGTCCAGATGTGAATAAAGTCAGCTGTAAGCAAAGAAGAACACAGAGGAACCGCACTGGAAGCTGCAACAAAATACAAAGACATGAACTATTTAATGTATTTTATTGTAAAGTTTTGCATTTCCAGGGCAGTGTTCCCAGTATACCAACAATGTTGTTTGTCCCTGGGTTAGTCAGCTATCCCAGCAAGAGCTTGTATGAATTGTAATAGCAAGTATGGCTTCACATGCCAAGAGAATAAGTAAGTAAGTAAAAGAGAGGGATGTCTTTTTCACTGAGGACCACTCTAACCTCACATTGATAATTGGTTATTTAACAAATTAAAAGTGAAAATGTCTCAAAGGATGGCTGGCTACTCCAACTCGTTTTGCCTACATAATACTGAGAATACTCATCAATATTATTAAACACTAGGTAAGATAAATTTCATTAATAATTGTCACAGTTTTGACTTTTGTTATTACTGTGTTTATATTCATATATGTTTATGTAAGTTTATATGATATTTGTTTGGGTTGTGGGGATACCTGGACATGTAAGATTATGGACTCCAAAAGACAGGGCAGCCTAAATTGAAGTCGCCAAGCTATCTTGGAACCTGGCTTAAAGTCCAAATATCAAAAATAGTTGTGTAAATTATCTAATGCTAGAGAATGTTAAACTTCACAGAAGGAAGGTGCCGCCTCCAAAAACACACTGGAAATCATGGATGATCTGCTGGACTCTTTGGGTGCTGAAAGACTGCTGCATGAATTCTCCCCCCTGCCAGAGCCTGATTGTCCTGCAATTTTTGGACTCTTGAAGTGCTGGGGGGAATGAACTGCATAAAGGGATATTAACTAGATTTACGAATAGCAGCTGCCCACTATAGGAGTTTCAGCATGCTTTCCTCTTCTTTCCTTTCTGCTCTATCTACTAGATCGGAGCAGGAGAGGAAAGGTCCCAGTGCAGTGGTTCCAGTCGATTGTCTCGAGATATGGGGTGGTTGTTAGAGACTGGGTGAGTTTAGTGTCTCAAACCAATGCCAGCGCGTGTGTGGTGGGAAGGGGTCAAGCCTTGCTTCTGGTGACGCAGTGCCCTGCCCCCAGACCCCCAGCCTGGCTGAGCTGTCAATCAATCAATCAAGCAATCAATCAAGCAATCAACCAATCAATCACACACTGGGGGAGGAGCTAACCCAGCTCCTGACTGGCCAAGTGACTGGAAGTCCTGCCTAATAGGAGGGCCTACAAAGGACCAAGGATTTAAAAGAGGCTGTGCAGGAGGTGGCCATTGTCTGGACCCTGCCTTCTCTTAGTTTCTGCCTGGGGAGACAGGAGGTGGTAGTTATATGTGTGTTTTTTCCATATCTCTTCTGGCATTCTGTCTTTCTCTTTCTTTCTTCATGTTCTAATCTTCTTTCATGGAACATTTTTGGGAAACAAACTGTCTTATGGTTTAAAGGTTTCTAGGTTGAATGGGCTAAGTTTATGCTAAGTTAATACTAAATTAATGCTGCATTTCTGCTAAGGTATAATTGCTTTATATTGAATTTGGTGTTGTGTTTAATATTTTGCCAAAGTTCCTTAATTTTCTGAGTTTTTGCCAGTAAACTTTTGTGTATTTGTGAACTCTTGAGAAAATCTGGTTGGGAAATGTGTTTGCGCTTACAAGAGTAAAGGAACTTCATTTTAACTCCGTACATGTCCGTGTCCGTGATACAACTATAGAACGGATGAAAAGAGTGTAGAGTGAGCAGTCTCGGTACCCTGCTGTGATGGCCTTGCAATGCCTTCCCTAGCCCCAGTGTCCCTGGAGCTGGAAGTTCTTTTACTGTCTCAACCCTAACCCGAACTCTAATGTCAGCTGGACACTGTAGCAGTGGTCCTCATCACCATGGGTGGCACAACTTAGAATGTGTGGAGCTGGCAATGTTGGCACCCTGCCATGGTGCCCTTACAATGCCTTTTCAAGTTCCAGTGTCCCTGGAGCTGTATAGTTGCAAAATACCTCGTTCCATTCAAAACCACGTTGTACAAAATGAAAAGGTCTCACAATATGGCTGGCTACTCCAACTTGTTTGCTTACATAATACTGAGCGTACTCGTCTGTATTTTTAAAGTACTGGATAACTTCATTAGTAATTATCTTATTTCTGACTCTTATTGCTATGTTCATATTCATATACGTTTATATAGGTTTGCCTGCAGCATTTTAAGATAGTTGTATTTTCTCACTGGTTGACACAGTGGGTAGAAAAGGTTCCTCCCTCAATTTAGTTTTGGGAACTCATTATTGAAACTAATCTGTGTACCTCTTCCTATCTCTTCAGGGTAAAGCATAATATTACCAAGGGAAGTGTGTGTAGTAATGCAATGTGTGAATGTAGTAAGGAATGTGTGAAGTGTAATTGTGGTGCTGAAGTGGCAGCTGGAAAGTTCTTTCCAGCTGTAGACAGGGAAGGATTAAAAGAAAAATTTATGTCAGAGAACCACTGAAGGGTTTGGTTAAGTTGAAAAGGTTTTTGGTCTGAAATCATGACCCTAAAAATGATGTGCTGAGGAGTTTGGAATGAATGAGTGTTATTTTATCTTTGACTCCCACCCCTGAGGCAATCCAGATCATTTTAATGAGTAGAATTGTACTGTATGTTGTTTCCCATTGTTATAAATAAAGTATGTAATTCGTGCTATTATGTATAAAACTGAAATGTAATAAAGCCATGCAGACAGAGTTTCAACTCCCCCCCCCACCAACCTGGCTGAGAGGAAAATTTCACAACACTAGAGCAGTTGAACAAGAAGTTTTTTCAGCACAGATGTAATCAATAGGTGAGGATTCCACCCCAGGTGTGGTTGGATCTTATCACCGGGACATTAACACTATGATGTCTTGATCGCTATCTTCTGATATCTACATCTCAGCTGATAAGGAGTTGGACATTCCGGGAACTAAAAATAACTGTTCCAGGAACCAGAGATGGCCCATTCATCATCAGAGATGGCCCATTCATCACCCAGGATGGACAATTCATCAGACCCAGGAAAGGCTTTGTGCAGCCCAACTTCGGGACAAGAAAACATCATGAATATGCTAAATTGCGAGAAAAATAGAATTAATTTGGACTCTGCCCAAAACCTGTATAAGAAGGAACCAGCGGAAGCAGCAATCGTGAACTTGGGAGGTCTGATGCGATAGAGATCAGATCTATGCGTGTTCACCCAGCTCCGACCCCGGGCTCAGGGCTGCTTTTCTCAGTCGTGGCTTTCTGTGTGACCGATCTTTCGGCCGCGGAATAAAATCTATTTCTTTATTAAATTTAATTTGGCTAAATTTCTTTACCTCACCATTATGTCCATTGACCTTGTCTCTCTCCCTGTGTACAGGTTCTGGGAATCTCCCTGAAACCTGGTTGGTGGGAGGGATAAGGGTGGTGATCTGGGACATGGGTGTTTGTTTGGGTTGTGGGGATACCTGGAAGTGTAAGATTGTGGAGTCCGAAAAGCAAGGTGGCCTAAATTGAATTCACCCAAGATTTTTTTGGAACTCAGCTTACAAGTCCAACAAGTATCACAAATAGTTGTGTAAATTATCTGTTAGAGAATGCTAAACCTCACAGAAGGAGAGTGCCGCCTCCAAGAACACAGGGCATCTTGGATGATCTGCTGGATTCTTTGGGTGCTGAAAGACTGCTGCATGAATTCCCACCCCCTAGAGCCTGATTGTCCTGCAGATTTTTGACTCACAGGGTGGTGGGGGGAATGAACTGCATAAAAAGATATTAGCTAGGTTTTATTGGTGTAGCAATTTCCCATTATTCTTTCCTCTTCATTCCTCTCTACTCCGTCTGCTAGATGGGACCAGGAGAGGAAAGGTCCCAGGGTCGTGGTCCCAGTTGATGTCTTGAAACATGGAGTGGTTGTCAGAGACTGGATAAGTTTAGTGTCTTTTTTGGGGTGTTTGGAATGCTTGTGTGCTGCTAGGTGAGGCAGCACTCTGCCCTGCCCCCAGGCCCCCCAAGCCCTGGCAGAGCTATCAATCAATCAATCAAATGGGGAGGGGGGGGTGGTGCTATCCCAGCCCCTGATTGGCCACGCAACTGGAAGTCTCTCTTTAGGGGGAAGGCCCATGGAGGCCCAGGGGCTTAAAAGATGGAGCACGAGGTGAGCACATGGCCTTGACCCTGCCAGTTTCCTGGAATTCCTATCTCACCCACGGTGGAATCCTAGGAGCTGGTAGCTCTATGTGTGTTTTTCTGTCTCTCTTCTGTCTGTCTTTCTTTCTTTCTCTCTGTCTTTCTTATCCTAATTCTCTTTTCATGGAACTTTGTGGGTAACATAACATCTCATAGGTTTAAAGGTTTCTGGGTGAAAGTAAATGCTAAATACTAAATTAATGTTCAGTAATGCTATTAGTGGTTTTGTGTTGAATATGATGTCCTATTCAATCCTTTTGCCAAAATCCCTTAATTTTCTATATTTTTGCCAGTAAACTTTTGTGTGATTTTTCACTTCTTGAGAATATCTGGTTGGGATTTCCCTTTGCACCAACTAGAGTAAAGAAACCTTCAGTTTAGTGCCTATTTAAGTATTTGGGGTGTAACAGGGGTGGAGTAGGAGCCTTATAGCTGCTGCCACGTGCAACATGGTCGACTCACGCAGGTACAACACGGACATTGACAGACAGTAGCAATTGGTCAGCTTGCCTATTGCTTTGCAATAGCTACTTACACCCAGCCAGTAGTGGTATTTATTTAAGATTCCTATGAATTATTACATAATTTGTAAAACCATGCTTGGAATGTTGTTTCTGACACAGGGACTGCTTTCCAGGGCACTTAGCCTGCATCCAGATTCAGTGGGAAGCCATTGCATTCTTGATCCAAGAAACAAAACTAGGAATTCGGACAAAACCAGGCTTTGATGGCTGAGTACAGTCCAGTCTCCAAGAGTGACTCCATATTGGACAAATATGTCCTTCTCTTGGCAGACCAGAGGTCCTTCAACTTCAGCCTAGGGAGGAAAAGAGAGTATAAAGTGATTCCTCTAGTAATAGAGACACTAGGCATGCAAACAGCAAAATACTGGCAGGAATAATATTGTAACTCCAAAGGCCTCAAAATGTGACTGACACAAGGACTTGAGAGAGAGAAAGTGTTTTATTAGACCTGCTGGCGATGCCATGATGATTTTTTGCCTTTTCTTTTATACCCCTTTTATATACCTTTTTATGGCTTTTTGTATTCTTAGTGCTTTTTGCCTACATTCTTAGACTTAATTTTGTTAAGCTAGGAGACTAAACATCTTAGAAGCCTCGTAGTTAGGGATCAGAAAGCCCCAGACACCAAGGTCCTCTCCAGAACACATTTTGTAAACTGAGATAGAACATCCAGGGGAAGGTTCCTGGGGAAGGGAGGCTCACTGGAGCCTCTCATTGGGGAATTTTTGATAGATATGCTAATTAGTAAGACCTATATTGTTATACCAGATCTTTTGTGGGTGGGCATTGATGTGTGCATTTTGGTGCATTCGACCTGGACTTAGTGCACCTAAGGATCCTTAAAATAAATACAGAGGTAAAACCCCTTTTCCCCTTCTAACCGTGTTTGAGTCTTGATTTTAAGACCAGGAAAAGGCATCACTAGAGTAAAAGAATTGGGGGAAAAAAAAGTAGTTTCTAAGCATCCAGGCCATGCTCTTGGTCTGAAGATCCACCAGTCATGGATGTGAGTACATCCCCAGATCACTGTAAGGTCAATTACACATAAAAAAGTGGAAGTTTCCTAATTTTCCACATCCCCGATCTACTTGATCTGGACAAAAATAATTAAACTGTTTTAATGCTGTTCCTTAAAATCCAGGCATGCAGCATATAAATACCTATGTCCAATGATTTTTGACTCTATCAATGAATGCACTGCCCACAGTCTCTATGTTCAGGCAGTGTATTACAGGCTTTGCTTCAGGTGAGTGGGGTATTCACAGCACTGGGCTAGTATGAGTAGGATATTACCCTACACAATTTGCCTACTAGTCTGGTTGACTGTGTGACTTAAGAAAAAAATGCTGTGTATACCTCAGTTCTTGGGCTTCGTGCAGAATTGTTGAGCTTCTGAAACTGTTTCTGAGCCTTGAAAGTCCAAATTATATGCATTGACCTGCTTATACTCAAAGATTATTTTTACCTGACAGTTATCTGTGCTTCCCAAAGTAAATCCTCCACACAATTAACTATTTTTGATACTTCCATTCATAAATTCAGGATGATTACATATTCATATGAAGGAACTTCAGGCTAAACATTTTCTGTAACATATTGCAAATATCTGGAAAGATTTCAAGGTTTTTACTAAATTGGTATCAGTAAGCACTTTGATGAGAGAAGCTTATTTCAGCAGCCCGTTAGACTGAAAGAGCAACTTTTGCTTCCAAGGACATTGCTACAGGTACTTTTTTTCTGCTGCATGTGAGTAAGAAGAGCACACAACTCAATTTAGGAATGTATCTTTTGTTCAACCCTTCCACCTTCCTTTGCAAAATAGGTAACCCATGCAAAGCTCCACTATACTTTCAGAAATGTCATACCACTTTGACCAATGTAGACTATTAATTAAGGAAGTAACAAAACAGGACAGAGCAAAACCTCGTTTACCTCATTTTGTAAAACAAAGCTGCCTGTGAACAACACAAGCAAAGATCACCCCCCTGAAAACAAGCAAAATTCCTATAATAGCAACACTTCTGTATTTCAGTAGCACATGGCTAGAGAAATACTAGAAATGTTGTCTGTTTTCCTCTTGTTCATGTAAATTAAAAAGACGTCCTTCAGAATGCACTGTAAAATGACATAGGCTACAGGACACGTACTAACTAAAGAGCGCTTGCTGCAAAATTCAGCAGTACAGATCTGAAAGCTGCAGGAGGGATGTAACTGTTATGTTGCAGGCCTAGTCAGTGTCCTGGTTTTGGCTTAGACAGAGTTAATTTTCTTCTTAGTAGCTGGTACAGTGCTGTGTTTCAGGTTTAGTATGAGAATAATGTTGATAACACACTGGTATTTTGGTTGTTGCTAAGTAGTGTGTACTCTAACTCAAGGACTTTGCAGTTTCCCATTCTCTGCCAGTGAGGAGGTGCACAAGAAGCTGGGTGGAAGCAAGGCCAGGACAGCTGACCTGGACTGGCCACAGGGATATTCCAACTGTAGAAAAACATGTTTTTTACATACACTGGACAGAGCCACTAATTGCTGCTCAGGAACAGGCTGGGCATTGGTCAGCAGTTGTATTGTTCACTCGAATTGCATCACTTGTGTTCCTTGGGTTTTATCCCTCTCTCATGTTTTCATTACAATTATTATTGCTGCTCTTATTATTATTATAGTTATTATACATAGTTTTGTTTCAAGTATTAAAGCATTCTTATCTCATGACTCTTTTTTTTTTTTCAGTTCTCCTCCCCACCAAAGAAGGGATGGGGGAATGAGTGAGCAGCTGCATGGTTCTGGCTTAGTTTCTGGCTGTGGTTAAACCATGACACTCGAGTAATTTTGATGGATTGCTATTTCCTTTACCCACAGGTTCTACAGGAGGTGACACTTATAGCCAGCTGTTACCAGATGTGGTTGGTGTAGTTGGGCCAATGTTTTGTTCCATCATTGCAAGGTAGTCATTGGTGCAGGCTCTTGTGTATGATCATCACACCTCTTGAGATTGCAGTACTCCCATATCGTGTTGGGGTCAGTGGTGAAACACCATGGGCTGCTGTCACCATCTGGGTTTCTGCAATAGTTGTGCCTCAAATCCCTGCACAAATAAAGTCTACAGTCATGCTGTGTAAGACTGAAAGTAAGCATAGGACTATCTTGACAAAAAGATGTACTATGTACATCTACTATGTACAAATAAATACATTTATTATTGGTTTTATTTATGGCCAGATATGCTATTACCAGCAAACACATTCGTGGCTGTGATGCTAGTGAAGAGTTATATTTCACATGCATATTGGAGTCTTGAATATATTTATGCATAAGGAAACATAATTCAACTACTGGCTTATACTCTTTTACTGGCTTATAATATACTATTATATTCTGGCTGTAGTATTTCAAGGCACTGAGTACCTAAATAATTGCCCCATATGGCAATTATTTTCATTTCTAAGTATGCATGTATAAGCATACACAACTGTGAGAATGTGTGAATTAGTAATAAATATGGAGGAAGATTCATACTATTGGTGGGCACTTAGGCTTTTCCAAAATTTTTTTTAAATGCCAAAGGGTTCGTTCTCATATTCAGAAGAATGGCAAATAGATGCTTATGCAATTGGTTCCCTCTTATATTCCCCAGACCCCGTTTCTACTGACTTCAGTGAGACCACTACCATGTCTGTGCTTGCTGGGGCACGGGGGAGTAGAATTTCTCTCTTCAATAATTTTCACAGTTGCAGTGTTTCCCCGTCCTGATTCACAGCACAGTCTCAGAATAAAAAAGAACTGAAATGCTTTTTCTCTGAATATGACAGAACATGATTTCCACATTTTCACAGCTTGATTTTAATTTTTTTAAATGTTTTTGAAAGATATCGTCCCCTCTGAGGATGCTGAAGTTTTTTGATGCCAAAATAGAACTGAAAATTTCAAATTATTTAGGATGACATCATAAAAAGGGCAAAAAAATAAGAAAAGTATCACCCTTCCTGGTTATAGTTATAATACACCAAGCATGATGTATTTCCTCACAATTGTAATCCTGTTGCTTTCCTACACTTACTAAAAACTGGCACATTAGTGATGTTGATTATCTTATCACTGGTCCAGTCAGCGCTGGTACAGTTTTGTTAGTCTGAAGCAGATAAGGGGAAATTTCAGCGTATGCAATTCTGAGTGCCCATTTCCACCTGCAAAGAACACTTAGATGGTATTTCTAAGCATGATATATCTGACTGCGTGTTTTGCATCATAAATGCTGTGTCCTCCCCAGATTAAATCATTAGAAAGGCCACAACAAAAAGTCTCAAATTCATAAACAAAACACATATTTCAGCAGATGCCCAGTCTCTGGATACAAGTCTCCTGGTGTTGGTTACAGACGATCAGATTTAAGAGTAAGGGACACAGCTGTATCTTACTTACTTACAGAATTTAGATAACAAGAAAACACAATTCTTAAAAATGAGACTAACAGAAAACCTTTCTGTATCTTAGAAAAGTTGACTCTTATAGACATATTCCCTATCAGTGTTTTAAATCATAGATGTGCAAAGATAATATAACCAGCAATAGTTATTGCCAGAGAAAGCGAGAAAAAGTGAGATAAACATACGCGTCTGGGAATCTGTCTGGGGTTTTTATGTGCCTGTGTGGGAACATGGAGTTCCAGGCCTGGCACTTCTTTCCCGATGCAGTGACGGAAGTTGTGCCACGATAACTCTGGCCTTTGCCTCGGTAGCACTCCTCTGGTTGGGGAACTTGTGCGGGCACATCTGCGGCGAACAACAGAAACTGGTCTTTGGCATCAGAATTTTATGTTCTTACTGAGCAGGCACAAGAAAGCCTCAAACACACAGCATGACAAAAATGAATGACTTGTTTATGCAGACAGCATCCAGTGAAATCATCACACCTGCAGCAGAAGGGCATTTCCAAACATACTGAGAAAACTTTCACAGTTTTAACTGGTTATGTTAGATGTTGTTCAGTGAAGGTGGTGTTCACCAGTCAGTTTCACTTTGGCTTATGTGAACATGTTAGAATTAAAGATAAGAAAGTTCAAGAAAGTTCAATTTCCAGAAAGTTGAAAAATCCTCAAAGATTAGATACTGGTGATTGTGCCCATGATAAATTTTTCAGACATTATGTTAAACTTCAATCTCTCTATTATCCTTTTGGTTGTGCTAAGACTTTCTTGTTATTTTTTGTGCTTAAATGAATGAATGTTTCAATGTGATTTTTATTGCTTTGGAAGCTCCTATCCTATTTTTGTTGCTAATTTCCAAAAATGGGAGTTCATTTTATTTAGCAATTTTTCATCTGTTTAAACTTGCTTTTAATTTTTCAATGAACTTGCTATAATTGGCCTGCCTTTGGGAAAAAAAGGAATATAAAAGCATAAATATCTTTCATTCTATAATTCTTCTGTTGAGTCAACTAGTGATTTGCAACCATCACTGTATTTCCTTAACCATTGAAAGTTTAATATTTGGCAGATTTTGCAACATGCCAGGCAGACAAACATTAACAGTGACAAAGTGACTGAAAAAAAGAGTTAATACATTTACAATATGAAACAATAAATCTTTCACTGTTTTAAAGTCCTTATCACAAGTACACTCCGCTATCCATACCAGCAATCCCTTGATCTGTCCTGTCACAGGGAGGAATTGTGCAATATTCCCATCTAACGCTGCTGCTGGTGGTATAGCACCAAGGCTTCTTCTCTCCATCAGGGTTTCTACAGTAGTTTTCCTCTAAGCCCCTTAAAACAGGAAACAGGAACACTGACTTTAAACCATTCATAGAAATCCAGAAGAGTTGCGTGCATGACTATTAACAACTACTGCATGCAGAATTCAGCTCAGTGGTGTATTTATTCTTTCTGGAGATTGATTAACCCATGCATCACTGCTTTGGGACTAATCAATGATCTTCGACTTTACGGTATAAATGCTGAAGATAACAGGAAGAACTTCTCCGATGCTTACACTTTCTGCTCTTATTGTTGAGGCCAAGATGCAGCAGTAACAGCTGACTTCAAAACAGAAGGCACTGATACCCCTGAGATTACAGTCAGAACCAGGCAAGGCTGGATGTGACAGACTGGAAGTGTGTAGATAGGAGCACTGGTGCACGCTGCTCTCTGCCCTGTGATAATGGACAGGGTTTCACGTGCCTAGGAAAACTTGCTGGATCAAACTGCAGAGCTATAAGCCAGTCAGTCCCAGCTATTCCTGCACATTGCTAATGCTCTGCAAACCCAGTTCCTCTGACCTTGGAGCACAAGGATGTATTGGAGTATGTTGTCCTTGGAGCATCACTCTTCCAGAAGAGTAATGCGTTGAAAATGTGCCAAAACACAGCCAAGGGAATTTTAATATAAAAGTAGTGAACTACTTATAGCTCTGCAGTGGGATGTGGAGGAGACAGGTGAGAAAAATACCTGAGAATAAACAGGGAGGCAGAAAAAAATGAAGAGCAAGACTTGGACAGGAGTAATGAGCACTGACAAACAGCGAGAGTACAACATAACATAAATGAGGAAAACCTGTGCTCCTCTTGCCTCTGCATTTGGATTCATAGGGAATAACTCTGTTCTTTGGTATTTGTTACAACGAGAGACTCAGCGTACTTGCAGGGGTATCTGTCAGGAATCCAACCATGTTTGTGAGGAAACTGTGTGTTCCAGTGTTGACAGGCATTTCCTGATTCGGTGATGGATATCCTTCCTCGATAGCCTTCTCCTTTCCCTGAAAGACACTGGGAGTCTAGGCCAGAGACTGGTGGGTGTGTAGCTGGAACAGGAAAAGAAAAAAAGGAGAGGGGAGGGGAGAGCACAGGGGGGAAGGGAGAAAAATACTGATAAGTAGTGCTTTCAAAAATATAATGTTGAAGATGCTTTTTTTTTTCTTTCAGCAGAGGTTAATCTGGTTAAAAGCCATGTCAAAATCAAAGAGTACATTTTTATGAGCCTCCAGACTGCCAGATGGATGTCCTATGTCTGCCCTTTTACAGCAGCCAGTAAATAACTCTGCTGGATTGAGCCAGACTCTGTGCATGCTGTCCCCTGAGAGCAGAACAGGAAAGGCAGTAAGTAGTCCTGTACAGTCTTGTAAACCCAAGTGAAATGGAGTACAGTAATATAATACAGGTAGCATGGAAGGGCAGAAAGGGCCAGGAAGAAATTGTGAGAGAAAGCAAAGCAACCTTGGAGCTGAGCCTTTGGAGCCAGTGAATTGGGAAAGAGAGGCAGAAGGAATAGTGAAAAAAAGAAAGAAAGTGAAATGGTCTGCCATGTGGGGAGCAGCAAAGAAAATAAGAGTAATGATCAGAGACATAGAACCTGCAGAGGGCAAATGGAAAATGCATTTACAGCACATACCTATAATATACAGAATTTCCCAAAGACATGAGTATAACCCTAAAAGGTTGGTGTGTTCCTTAAACTTTAAGTTTTAGTCACAGGATGGAAATGCTTTGGTAACATTCACAATTTATCATACAGAAGTCTATAAATAGTTATTCTGCCATCTGTAATTAAGCATGGTGAAGAGAACTACATCTAGCAAACACACCCCACTGCTTAGAGCACTGGCAAGTGCAGATACATAAGAAAGCAAACTCTAGAGAGGAAAAACACACTTCTAAATTTTTTTTCTCAAAGCACAATCCACTTCTACAATTGGCAATGTTATCTCTTAATTCAGTGCCTTGGAAACATCCAGATTTAGTGGTCTCTGCTTAATGAATTAAGCTAGCTCGCTGGTATGTCAGGTTTCTCTCATGAGGTCTGAACTTGTTTCTCAGGATTCATCCCTTGCTAAGAAAAAGGCAGTGCTGGCTGTGCTGATCAGACCCAGGTAAAATATCACAGTGTGGCCACATGGCAATTCAGATGATTTCTGTGAGTTAGCAGATCAGCAGTAAACTACCACCTGATTTAACCTGAATGTCCTGCCTCCCAGGTAAGTTGAAAAGTAAAGTGGTTAAAGGCAAATTATGGTTTTCCATAACATCTTTGGCCTTATTGCTCTTCATGACACCTGCGTCCTCACTGACCATACCTGGTTTTACATAACAGAAATTTAATGAGTGATTCTGCTTATTAACGTGCACTTCTCCTGCTTCACAGAGGTATGTTTAGGTTACTCAGAACTGTGGTTTCTTGTCTTTCCCCTCCCTGCATAATTTTAATGAGAAGAGCTACCCTCTGGAGTCATCTCAGGAAATCAGACTCACAGCAGTGAGGAATGTTGCAATATTCCCAGCGTTTATTTGGGCTGGTAGTGAAACACCAGGGCTGAAGTTCACCATCAGGATTGCGGCAATAATTCATGTTCAGATCCTTCTCTGGATAGCTGCACATTGAAAATGAAAGAGAAGCTCGTGAGTCAGCTATGGCCAGATGTATCAACAAGGCTGACTGCAGGCAGGGTCTCCCAGGCTCTGTGGGAATGAACTCAGTGCTGAGCATCACTCACTGTTTCTGGGTAAATCCATGCATATGAGGCTCTTGGGCATCCCAGCGTTGGCACTCAAGTCCAGACTCTGTTCTTGAAACTTGTCCATGGTAATCCTCGCCATTACACTGCATGCACTCCCCTGTAGGTCCTAGGCAGAAGGAAAACAAAGTGAGGAATGCACCAGCCTATTTGTGGAAGACTACACTGGAAGGAGAAGTGGGGTTTGCTCAGGCTAACAATGAAAGGAATTCAGAAGACTCTGCATTACAGCCTGGCCAAATTAATAATGCTTTAGGAATATGTTTCACTTGCAGGGAGGAATTTGTATCTGTATGTGCTGCTAGCAATAGGAATTCAGTGTGTAACACAGCACTTGGGTCAATCTTTACTCTTGTTACAATTACATAAATTACTGGTACAAGAGCAATATATTCCTTATCCAGATCATTGCAGTTCTTTGCCAGTAGAGTCAAAAGTAACAAGACAGATGAAGATAAAGCAAACTATATCAGCAAATTATCAGAAAATTTTAGTTCTTCCATGATTACCAAAGAACTTTGATAACTCAAGCCAATTAGGAAAACACCTCTGAGTTGAGAACTTCTTAAGTTCAGCTTGATTTAAATTCTAATTTGAAAACAATCTGTAAAAATAAAGCACCAAAAAGTAGCAGGAATAATATTACCTACTTGAACATCCCTTCTCTGGAAAGTAAATATACCTTCTCCAGTGTGTGTGACCTGGTCCTCACACTCTGGAATGGCACAGTAATCAAATCTCGTAGCAGGATCTGTTGTGTAACACCAAGGTCCACTTTCATCCCCATCAGGATTTCTGCAGTAGTTTTCCTCCAGCCCTGCATTGGGGTGTTTTTCGGGTGTATAACTGTAATAGTATTAAAATTCTATTTTAATTCCCATACTTTGGTGGAACAGAAGGGAAATGTCCAACTTGTGCACCTAGCTGTGAATTTTATTCATTCACAGTAAAATGAGAGAAACAGATTCCCCATTGTAAGCCATAAATGAAAACTGAAAAAACATGCCATAACTACCATTATTAGTAGCTTTCTCCCTAGGTCCCAGTTGCCAATAAGGAGCAAGCTTACAGCCTGCAAGGACGATGACAATCTCAAAGGACAGTTGTTGTCCTTAATTACATGCATCCAGCTGTAGGGACAACCTGTGGCTCTATCGTGTTTGTCTTAATGGAGCTACTTTAAAAGTTATGTATTTCTAGAGACTATTCACCAAACACAACCAGGTCACACAGAGATCTGAAGCAAGTGGTGCTAGGCTTCTTCCTACAGTAATCTTCCCAGACAAGACCAAATTACTTTTAAACTATCTGAGCAAGTGTATTCAAGTTTCATTAGAATAACAACAAAAATAATTTTCAACATAAATCAGAGGAAACAGGACCTCTGCTTCCCCACTTGCTTCAGGGAGCCCAGTGACAAACAGCCCTGAGAAAACTCTACCTGGTCAGGTCCATTTGACCCTTGGATACTCTTCTTGATGTTTTGGTTTTTTTTGACTATCTGTATGGCAGGTAGAGGGGCCGTAGAGGTGGACAGATACCACCTTATACAGAGCAGAGCAATTATGACCCCCCTGTCACCAATAGCAAAATCTTCATAGTTTTGAGAGAAGGAGCATTTAATCTGCTTAAGACACCTCACATTTAGACCCAACTTCCCTAGCTGACAATGCATCCTTTCCTTATCCAGATCATTGCAGTTCTCTGCCAGTGGAGTCAAAAGTAACAATACAGATGAAGATAAAGCTGTTTTAAAAAGTCACCTGACAACAGGATTTGATAACTTGCGCTGTAAATCTGTGTATATATATGAAGATGAAGAAGCTTGGAAGAGGTTCAGAACAGCATAAAGAAATGAAAATAGGCATACTTTGGTTTGTGGGGTATTTTTTCTGCCCACTTCTGGCATGGAATACCCCTCTGAGTCTTGGCTTCTGTTCCTCTGTAGTCTGTCCCAATCCCTCTTTTACACTCCATAAGGTAAACTGAAATGGAATCAAATTTGTTAATTCAGAGGTGTTACAACATTCATTCCTGGTACTGAAAATCTGCAGATATAACTGAAGCTCATCTGTACATGCTGAAACATGTTTTACTCATGTTTTGAACCTCTTGTGCCTGCAAACATTATGATTCTATAATGTATTTTAAAAGAAAATAGTTACAACTACTAGGCATCTAATGAGAAAAATTTCTGAAGCATTGCTATAAAGCTAACAAAATCAAGTCAAGAGATCAGCTATATCAAATCACAGTTGGTTTTGACGTGCAAAAAATGCATGCTTATACTATTGTAATACCGGGATAAATAGGAATGTCTTTCACCAGCAGCTGGAGATTCTTTGAAAGGCATTGTTTGTAAGCACATTTGCAGTGTGGGTGTCATCCAACTATCCCTTTAAGCCAAAAATATTTAGTTATCAAAATACACTTGTCACATAAGTGGCCCCCAAATCTTTGATTCATCTTAGCCTCAGACTATCCCAGGTATTTTTCTAGTTGGATTCCAAGGCAGAGAGAATGCAGATCTTATTGATGATGCTTTTACTGGCAACAGACACTGAAAAATCTCCAGATATTCAGGGCAGTGATCTTGATTTCCCCTTCCTTTTCCCCTTTCTGGCTTGCACAAGAGGAGTCTCCCTAAACCTCAAAATATAAAATGGAAATGTTAGAGCAAGGACAGGAGAGCAATGTGATAGAAGAAACTGAGCCTCTGGAACACCTTGCAATAGTTACTGCCATCACAGTTTGTGGCTGGGACTACAAATGTCTGTGCTGTTTGTCTTGCTAAAAGGAAGCTGCTGCCTGGTTTGTCATGGTACTTCTGGAGGGACCAAAAGTCTAGTCACTGCTGCTTCAACAGTGAGACCCAGGTCCCAGCATGTCCATGGCTGGTCAATAGCCTTGCCCATGGACTTTCTGATGTTGCGAGGTTCCTCCTAAATTGTTTTAGCCTGTCTAAATAATAAATGTGGACATATCTAACACCCAGGGAGAGGAGGTGAAGACTGTGTAACTGGGTTTGGAAGGAAGACAACAAGTAACTTCTGAGTTCAAATGGCACATAGAGACCACCATGGATCTAGGCCTTGGTATTTGATCCTTCTTGAACAGCATTTTTAGTAATGTGGCTTCTTCCTGTTTGGCCCCCAAATTCTCTGTTAGTTTTCTGCCCTGTACAGGAATTTGCTCCAGCACTGCAGCGGAGAACAGATGGATGCCATTAGAATAGGCTTGATGAGTAAATATGTAGCATCTTACTGTACACATACTTCTCTTCTCATAAAGAACTGTGTCCGTGCTGGTGAACATCACTGTCATTTTAGCATTTTCAGCCAGTGTTAAACACTCTAGCTTTTTCCTGGTGAATAGGAAAGCCCTGTTGAAATTGAGAAGGAAGCAATATTGACATAGGAAGCAATATTTTAAACGCAATTCAAATTATACAACTCATAATTATTTTTCTATAAATTATTAATTTGGTAGCACTGCTATTCATTTTTATCTTTCAGATACTGCACTCAGTACTTTAGACACTGAGTAAGAGGTTAGTGTTATCTACTACTCTCAAGTGGCTCACTTATTCAGGATATATGACTACGTGAATAAGTTATTGTGTGGGCAACTAGAAACTGCATTGGCAAAACATTATCAGCAGCATCCTAGCTGCTCAGGCTAGTGTCTGTCCCTACAATGGATTAGAAACCTTTCACTCTTGTGAAACAAAGCAGCATCCAGCTAAAGAGGCTCAAGCAGTTCTCCGTGTAACGTTGGATAAAAACAGGAGCTTGAACATTTACTATAAAATGAGTAGTACATTGTAAATCCACTCTTTACTTGATCTTGTGGTAATTTATGAGTGGAGATAAGTCACAAGCTAAAGGCACAGGCATGGGAGACACTGCTGTAGGCAGAGCTGCAGCAGAGTGGGGATGTTGGTTCTGAGCAACAGTAGGAACATATCATTGATACGCAGACACACACAATGGCACTGTTTTAAGATTCAACAGAAATTACCTGCAGGTTAAATTTCTTTCTGCTTCACATTTCTCTGCACATTCTTTTTCATTATTTGTCTTGTAAAACTGTTTATTTCGAGTAAGTATCCAAACACCATCTGTTCTTAAATAGTCATCCAGTATATCTCCTTTCACTGGAAGGAAAGGAAAGGAAAGGAATCAGACATTACAAATGAGAATTCTGCAGTTAAGAAGATTTGTGGATTTCAGTCCCATTTTCCATGTAGCTCGGACAGGTGAAGACACAATTTATTTTGCATAATTCTGGTTAAAAGATGATGAACTCTGAGGTGATTTCTGTCTCCTGACACAATCAGAGCTGAATGACTGCAACATGTCATGGGAGAAAAGCAGCAGAAGAAAGATGTAGAGGCAGTTCTGATTAGAGTTATGCAGGAGTTTGAAGGTAAAAACAAGAAATGTGAAACAAGAGTGAGGGGGAACAGAGAGAGAGATTAAGTGGTGTCAACACTGATTAGAGAAAGATGAAGGGAAGTGATACCTGTATCAAAGTTTTGGAGAAGCATGAATGAGGTGGATGTGAGATTATGGCCTGTCATGTGGGTTGTGCAATCCCTATAGTTTTATTGGTCACTGCCTAGTTGTTTGTCCCAAAATGTCCTGCCCTAGACCAAGAAACCTCAATCAGAAAGTTACTGTATAGCCTTTTACAGTGGCCACCATTGTTTTATTGTAATGGGTTGAGCAGACTTAGTAATGAAATTGTCAGGCTACGTCTCTGTTGCAACAAATTAACCCAAGATTTTAAATTAGTAAATCAATTAGTGTTATTATATCTGAAAACTGCATGTGCACAAGATTTATATGATGTACCTGCTAATACATTTAACACACCTCTAAAATACTGTTGCTCACGATGGAGTTTGCCATCTAATTAACTTTTTTTCTTTTTATGTCTATAAAGATTCTATGTTTCTGTTCCTAATTTCTACAAGAGTTTTTTTCCATCTCCAGCATCAGGTTACAATGTTGCACAAGTGATATGGTTTAATTATTTCATTTTTTTGATCTAGATTATTATTGACAGATGCAGGAAGTTCATAATTTTGTACAGGTAATGTTGTGAATCTTTCATTTATGCATTCGTATTAGGGCTGAATTCACTGCAGCATCTCTCCAGTGTTACTAATTCCCATGACATATGGGCCATTCATCATCTACCTCCATATGACACAGATTCACACAAAATAAAAGGTATTTGGGCCGCTAGTGAAAGTAAGATTATTAATTGGCTGAGGGCATTTTCTGTGTCTTTTTGCTGAGTTGGCTCAATGCTATAAACCCCACGTCTTAAGAAATCCCTGACACTGAGGCTTCCCATATCTAATCCTGCTGTTACAGCAGGACTATGTGGTGCACCAATAGTCTAGACTACTAATTTCTCCTGATGGATTCAGTGAACAAGTGCTTCCTTTCCTGAATTTTTTCCTAAGTTAACTGAGGTCACTGTTCCAGGGGACCAGGACAGGAAAATACTCCTTTCCAAACTTTATTGACTCATCTTAAAACTCTGTGTTTCTTCAAAGAGCACTACTTTGGATACTATTCCTTTTCAGTGACTATAAGAAAAAAAAATTATTACAGTTGGTTTAAGAATGATTACATGGGATTTTGGATGACATGCATAAAGTAAAAGGCAACACAGATTGGCAGAAGCTTAGATAATAGAAAGGAAAAGGTTGCATGAAAAACGCTGCAAAGTATAAACTTAAGAAAAAAATATGAAAGATTTCAAATGCATCAGGGAAATGTATTAGTCTGACTAAAATCTTTATAAACCCAGACATTGCACATGATAATTGAACAGAATATTTAAATATATGTGAACAAACTAGTTTCTTCTTTTATATATGCATCTTTCCAGATTTGACCAATACTAACCCAGAAGACATAAAAATTGGTTTTTAAGGCAGTTGTAGATCATCACTTTCAAGCAAGTCAGCTAGAGTTGATAACAATGATCAAATAAACCCCCCACTTCCTTAGTTGTCTTTTATAACCTGGCACAATCATCCAATGATATGTCCCTGGTATTCTGACTTTAAGTGTCTGAACTATTAAAAACTCATAAAAACTGTACTGATACATATTTATCAGTACATTTAAAAAGTCATTTAAGTGCCATGCAACTATATGTAATTTCAAAGTACAAGAGAGTATGGTATCTGATTGACATCTGATTGAAATGTATACTGCACATGGAATATTGATTTACAGAATTTGTAGATAAGCTTAAAATTAATATATTACCTTTAGTGGAATACCTATCTTCTTTTGGAATTGTAAAAAAGAGTTCTGAAGATATTCCTGGAAAAGGTGATCTAGGTTACTGAAGAGTAAATTTCTACCTACTGCCATCAGGAAAACAAAGGAGAACATTTTATTATAAGTGTTTGAAAACAGAATGTGAAATTTCTGGAATATAAGGGAACCTGTTCATTTTAAATTTTGTTTTAAATATTCCATTTCAAAGCTTTAAAACTCCTGTCATAAAGGATGAAGATCAGTACCACTGTGCTTAACAATGCTTGGCAGTAAGCACAGCTTTACCTTTAGCATTTGATCCAAAGCCTGCTGAAATCAGAGATGACTTCTCACTGACTGCTATGGGTTTTGTACAAGCCTTTGACAGGCTGCCCAAAGGTGCCCCCATCTCTGGACATGGGAGATGTTTGCCGGGAGCCAGGAGTTGCCCATGCAGACACCAAAGCTGCTGCTCTTCTTGTGTCACTGATGAACACGACTGTGGAACAACACAGCTCTCACTTCATTCTACGGCAACTCTTTCTGACCTGCAAGGCCCAAATCCGCCATTGCCCAGGAAATGAGTGATGCATTGGCTTAGGGATCTACCTTCAACACATAGAGCTTGCTAGTGTTTGGCCCCAGTCTCACCTAGACAAGCAGAAGTCAAAGGACTCTTACCTGAGCTGAGCAAGAAAAGAAAGAGAAAGGCAGCTTTGCTAATCCCCATTTTGGCCCAGCTGGCAGGTGCTGGAAGTTGTGTGTCAGTGCACAAAGTTTTATTGACTCGCACTGGAGTGAGGCAGCATCAAACAAACAAGGTAGGAGGATTAAGTTAATCATTCTCCCATGCTGTGCCCCTCTTGCCATGGCTATTAAAACAACCTTGATTTGGATGGATTACCAAATCAGTCTCAATAATTTCTACTGGATACTGGGAAATGTGAAGGCACTTTCTTCTTTTGTGGGACCTGGGTTTTTTTTCTCAGATTGCTTGGCATCACTTTGCTAAGGTAAAGATGAGGATCATAGTGGTGGAAAGTATGGCAACAAGACACAATCCACACATCTAATTCTATATAGTTCTGGATATTCAGCTTTATGTCTCAATAGTATTTTCAGTCACGGACTTGGACTGCTTTAGATTGGAGCTGCTTCTGGTTTATGCTTTTGTGTAAGTCAGTCCTCCAAAACAGACCCTGATAATGCTAAATCTGTATAAGAATTGTTTTTAACAACCTCCAGTGCCCTTTCTGGAGGAAAGAAAATTACTTCCCTCAGCTTTTTTCCATTTCTGGTTTGTTTTTTGTTGTTCATGACTTGGGAGGCAGCATTCACTTTGCTTCAGTGTATGATATGCCTTTGACCCCCAGGCAAAGCCACTGATATCTCAAGTCTGCCCAGACCTCAGGGTGTACGCAGGGTGCCCCATGCACTTCAGCAACATCTGTCACGTCTGTCAACCCCATAGGGCTCAGCTAAGGCAAACCAGGCATTCCCAGCCATAATGCCTTCAGGAGTTTCAGCTGGTTTGCCTGGCCAGTCAGAGTAGCCTTTAGCTGGGATTGGGAGGGCAGATGAGAACGATAGTTGGGAGGAAGGTGGGAGCCCTGCATGTTCCCCTTTGTGCTGGGAGTCACTTGGGGTAAAGGCAGAGGTCAAAAGGTACACGCCTGCAGGGCACAAGTGGGAAATGCACCCTGGGCTGCTGAGGAGTCAGTGGGGAAGTGGCCTTTTGGCCTCAGCTTTGTGGCACTGCAGAGGGATATCAGTGGGTAGCCACTGAGAATGGGCAGGAGTGACACCAGAAAGCAAGGGTTTGGTCTTGTAACTGTTTTGTGGTGAGTTGTGTCTTTGTGTCAACACATCCACAGCTCATCTGCACCCCAACCTCCACAGTCAGTGTTTGAGCATCTCATTCAACCTGTATCATATCTGGCAGAGGGATATTCCTACAGGGATGTTCCCACAAACCTTCAGGAAGTCAGTGGTTGGACCAAGAAAAGAACTCAAAGTTTGCCTTCCATGAAGACACTCATGGTGGAAGCAATCAGCACTCATTTCTACTTGGGCAGCAAGCAGGTCTGTACCCTCCAACCAGCATGTCAGCACATGCATACATGAATCCTGGGGACACATGGCTGTGGAAGAGACAGGCTGTCCTCATGGAAGCCACTCACGGAGACATTATGGGGACATGAATGGGAGGAAGCAGGACTAGAGGACCCTTTGGGGGTGGGGAGAAGGGCAGGCAGGACCTGAAGATTTCCCAGTTTAATACACTAGAGAGGTGAGGTCACCAAGAGATGCAGTAGGATGTGATGAGAAGGGATATGAACTACGGGGAGCCAAGCCTTGCCTTTTCTATCATTGACAGCATTACCCGCTCTGTCCTCAGATAGTAAACGCCATTGACTACAGATGCAGAAGTCTGAAACCACTCTAGATCTGCTAGCAAATAGCATGGAAACATCTTTTCTTTTGGATTTAATTTAAATCTTAGCACAATAAAAAGCAGAGAGATTTTTATGCCTGTGTTTTACTAGCAACAAATAAAATCACTTCTTTGCTGATGAAAACCATGCTGTAATCCCACTTTACGTTGTGTGAGGTTTTCTGGAGAACGCGCTGTGCTGACAGTGTCCAGAAGGGTGCAGCAGACGATAGCTTTTGGAAAAAGTGAGTGACATTAAATCCCTAGCATGAACAAAAGTGTCAGTCCACACTCAGGATACATTGTCAGGCGATGTTTGTCCACAAGCTAGCTCATATCACAGCTCTAGTTTATAAGGAAATTTGTTGTATGCAAATATGCTTTGCTTTTCTTTCTCAGTTTCTCCTTTCTTACCTCAATACAACAGGTTTCAAGTTGACTGGTTTGAACTTATGTAAATAGGTTCAAAAGTTTTATTTTCTCCATGTAATACTCCATGTAGGGAAGGCAGCATGCAAGTGTGAAATACAGATTAAAAACAGAATGAGAAAGAGTGAGGGGAAAAAAGCCAAATGTAATATTATCACTGTAAGGTACCAAAAAAAAAAAATTATGTAAAGGCAGTGAAAAATAGAGACATCTCTTTGGAGCAAAAAAACACCCACAATTTTGTGAGAAAATAGCACAGATTTAATGAAGATTAGGAAAATTAGAAGGAGAGAAATTACTTGATTGAAAAGAAAAATAAATATGGATTAAACAATGAGAGTAAGTTCAAAATAATGTTCTTAAAATTAATTTGGAAAAACACAGATAAAGAGCTGCATAGTAATGACAACAAACAAAAGAAAGAATTTGAATGTCCAGCATCAAATTTTAGAATACTTTCATTAGGCTTTCAGCTTGGAGAGATTTGTATGCTTGCTCATTGTTTACTTTTGCTAGAGAATGTCATGCAGCTCTGCTGCACTGGCTTGGAGTGTGTATTTTCTTTAGGAGTTCAGCAGAGAACTTGTTAGTCATGGTGCTACTTTCAGCCATTGATTCACCAAATACTGTCAGTGCAACCAGAGGGCTTTTAGACAGGCCTTGTATAAGTTTTAATCACCCTATACTCGGCACTGGTGAGGTCACACCTCAAGTCCTGTGTCCAGTTCTGGGCCCCTCACTACAAGAAGGACATTGAGGTGCCGGAACAAGTCCAGAGAAGGGCAATTGAGCTGGTGAAGGGTCTGGGACACAAGTCCTATGAGGAGTGGCTGAGGGAGCTGGGGGTGTTTAACCTGGAGAAAAGGAGGCTCAGGGAAGACCTGAAGTTTTGCCTGGGGAGGTTGTCAGATCTTCACATCTGGAAACTTCAGAAACAGGTTTGATAAACATCTGACAGACATTTTAGATCTGTACATGTTTTTCCACCACAATGGTTGAACTCAATCATTCCTTTTGCTGCCTTTTCCTTGTCATTCTGTGAATTAGACTTGTGACACCTAAACAATTCCTCAAAACAGTTATAGTGCAACTCTCCATAAGCCATTAGCAATAATCCTTCTTTCTCTGTAGAATGGCTTTTGCACCTTCTCTCTTCCTTCCCCACTGATACATTCTCACAGCTTACAGACATGAAAAGAGGAAATGCACTTCCAGGACCCCAGATCCATTCACTTAAGAGCTGGGCTCGATGATCCTTGTGGGTCCCTTCCAACTCAGAATGTTCTGTGATTCTTAAAATACTCATGTTCCCACAGCACTGTGCCCATTACCCACCTTGGTTATGTCTACATGCCCTGCTCAGCTGGCAGGCTGCAGTTCAGTGCTGTGGGTCACCTCTTAGAGCACTTTGGTTTCCTTTGGGAAAAGTGCAGAGCACACTGAATCCCTGACCCAGGAAGACTGACTGATCAGAATAACTGTCTTCAAAGAAAGAAGAAAAATCTTTTCCAAATCACTCTGGGAACACACAGAAATCTCCTTTCTCAAGACATCTCCAGTATGAGTCTAGAAGCAACATCATTTCATTCGAGTGACAGCTTCCCCTGCCCCAGGGGCACACCAAGCACAGTTGGTTTGCCCCTGCTTTTCACAACATAATTGCAACTTCTGGAGTTGCTTCACCTTGACAGCTCTGTTGTTTTCAGCTGGAGTGCCCCCCAGCTATGATGAGAAATGCAAATCAGACTTGTTTAGGCCTGATCCATGACCTCTGCCAGTTCTGCAGCTAATGAGGGAGGGTTTGTGTCCTGCTGGCATCCACCAAGCTGGGCTCTGGCTCCCACCCAGAGCCCACTTTCTGGCTGAAAGCTCTTTATTCGGAATAGCTGGATAATGAATTATCAGATAATAAAATGCTCTAGAAAAACATCTTGACTAAAATGACCTTGCTAAATAAGAGACTGATACTCACTTTAGGCTATATGACCCTAACATATTGGTATACGAATGAGGCCTACCCAAAGGACGGAGTATTCTCATGTTGTGTGCTCAGAGGAATGATGCCTTTGCCATAGTCATAAACAGCTGGTTGTCCAGGCCTAACTCCTTCTGAAACTGAAGAGTGTTATAGCTTTCTGCCTTTGAGGAAGGTTTGAAGGACAGAGCTCATTTTCTCCTGTAATTGTTTGTTCCCATTTCTTTTTCCCCTGCATGTGAATACCAGCAACTGAATCTTTAATTTGAAATGTAGGGCATACACCCAAATTTGTGCCCTTTCCTATACCAGTTGAAGTGGAAATGAGCCCCTCAAAGCCACCTAGTCAATCTCCCTTCCCTCAAACAGAATGAACTCTACCACATCCTTCCTGCTTGAACAACCACAGGTTAAAAACCTCCCAGGACACCCTTTTCAGGAAAGCAGTTAACAACTACCCTTACTGTTAAGGTTTTCCTACATTTAACCTAAAGGGTTTTGCCTTAGTATAGTTCTTCCACACCTTACAGTATGTGGGAAATTAGCAAGGCATCAAATAGCAGAGTTGAAAAAAACCCCCAGAATAGTACAAGCCTCATAGTTCCTACTAGTTCCTCTGTGTGGATGGGTTAGGCTTACATAATATAGCAAATATAATGCCTGGTTTTTCGAAATGCATGCAGACAACCGGATGCAATACTAAATTTGAACTACATTCAGAACACCTCAAGTAAAACACACATAATACACATATTTAATATTCATAGAAACGATTCATATTCATTCCATATTAATAATAAATATCAGCATTGCTAAAGCAAGCAGGCATATGATGGTAGTGCCTCAAAATGCTGTTTGATAACAAGTGTCTGAGCTGACATTATTGTGATGACTGTTCATAGTGTCTCATAGCCCTCTACAGAGCCACAGTCTTATGGCCACTCCTGTGACATGTGGCCCAAGACTCTTCACTTGTGCTCCAGTTGCACCAGCCGTGCTGCTCTTTATCCCAGGAAAGCTTTTACACAAGCAATGCAAGAAGGGCTGCAAGGGCTGCACCCCTGATGTTTACTGTGTTGTTCTTGTCTATTCTTCTCCCACAAGTGGTCCTCAGGCATCTTCATAGTAGCTGCAGACAAAGCCAGAGACCGGCTGGTGCTCTGACATGTTAGATGATAAATACCCTCCTGACAGATGGTAAACCTTGGGCTAAATTCCAGAAATTTAGTTCATAAAAAAGCCTGTCCCAGGATGACCACATGAGCAGGTCTCCTACCCCTGCTGTGAATCATTCTCAGGGAGCATGGCAGATCCTGCAGACAGCCAGGAGAAGGCTTTGTTGGGGAGCTGCCTGAGCCAGACATGGACTTCTTGTGCTTTGGCTCCTGCACCCTCCCTGCTGCAGGGATTGCTAGCTGGAGACAACCAAGGTGGGAGCAGGGAATCAAACAGGAAGGCACAAACCCTTTCCTGATGCAAGGACCATGGGGAAAACGGTTTTGCTCCCTAAGGAACTGCCCACGGGCCTGTCCCACCCCTAGATAGGAGCAGCCCTGGGGGTCAACAGGGCAGCCCCAGGATCGGGCACTTGGCACATCCCTGGGGATGGGCTGAGGCCATGTGGGTGGGACTGGCTTTGTGGGGCCTGGCTTTGTGGGGCCCATGGCTGGTCAGGACTGTGGGGAGCTGGGGACTAGTCCTGCCACAGCACCACATGTCAGCCAGGGCCATGGGGGAGCCCTGTGTGCAGAGACAGCCAGGGCTCATGGTGCCAGACAGCTGTAGGACAGGGAACTGAGGAAACAGGAGCTTATTTGTCTCCATCTTGCACCCATGCTATTACTCAGTCATCCCTCTCCTCTGCACCTCTCCCTAGACCAATCTGTCATCCAGCTCTGCAGGAAGGAGTCTAAGGTCAGAGGCATTTCTGTAGAGAAAAATCTGCAAATGCAGTTTCACTCAGTGGAGAAACTGAAAGTTCAGAACACCTGACTCCCTTTTATCTTTACTCGCACAGATGCACAAATGCATCACCAACAAGGACTTTCTTTCCTGACTTTTTCCGTGCTTACGTCTACTGTGACTTTTCCTGTATGGAGCTGGGCAGGGAGCTGGACTGGCACAGGGAAAACTGGTGCAATCACCTCTTACAGCCCTCGGGAAAAACTTACTCATTTGTGGAGACATTTCGCTGAGCAAAGAGATAAAAATCTGCTATGACATCTATTAGTACATGTTTTATTTGGTTTCAAGTAAATGTCAAAACTGACCATAAGAACAGAACAAGCTACAATGCTGGACAATATTTTACATGCAAAATGTATAGACTACATAGCTCTACATTCACCTTGTTTCTTTCAGATTTCTCAGGTGTTACATCACAATTTATTTTTCTGTCCTAAACTAAGGTTCCTGTGAGGGAAATCTTGTTCCTTCTCATCTGAGAAGAACACTTCCCACCCAAAACTCTCTTTGCTCCCTGGCAGACGTGGTAGGGATCAGCTGCATAGGCTGTCACATGTCACTTGTCAGTGACCGAGATTCACTAGCACAAAATAAATACCAACCAAGTGTGATGGCAACATACATTTAATTTAAATGAACTGTCAGCAGTCAGCTCAGAGCAGAAGTAGGAGCTAATGTTGTCTGGCAAAATGAAGACAATATATATTGTTTGTCCAGTTGTAACTAAGAGTGAAAGGATCTTCAACATCTTCAGATTCTGCTCTCCAGCAAATCTGAAACTTAGCTTGTGTTGTTGGCAACTGGACTTTCTAGCAACAACAAAAAAATTAGTACTCTTTCCTGTAAAGGATGAGTTTTTAGGAAACCACAAAAGCTGAAATTTTCACCTTAAAACCACTCTAGAATACATGCTTTTGGATATAGTCCCTTTTAGTAACAGTCTTATTTTCCTTGGAAACAGCTCTACTTGACATTAAATTCCTACAGCAGAAGCTACTACCTTTTATATTAGGATATGCTGGCCAATCCATGCTGTAATGGACTATTTTTATACTCTTCCCTTTTCTGATGTAAGGTCATGCCACGTTCTTCCCTGATGTGTTAGCAAACAGCTTCTTACTACCACGACCCTCTGTCCTCTGTGCAGCTGTTGCCCAGGTTCTCCTCATGCTTCTCCTCTGCTTCTGGAGTTTCAGACTGTCAGATTATGCATATTTGTTCCTTGAGACACTATGCTTTTTTCACAGAAGAGACTGAAACAATACAATCTTTAGCTCTGTTGCTTCTTGGCTAGAGACACTAGGAGGTATTTGCGTGAAAAGGGGTCTAAATTGGCTGCCTGTTGTGAGAGGGAAGAGAGACCTATCTACTTAAAGACAGAAAATGTTTTCCTTTCCTCTTCCCCTGCAATCAAACCTCCGTGTGTGGGAGCACATCCAGGGGCAGAGTGCTCAGGAAATGATAAAGAAAGCAGTGCAGCCCCTCAACCATCTGCAAAACTTGCAGATTTAGGGACTTGCAAAAGCCTTTTTAAGATTTAGCCCGACATTTGCAAATTCAATGCATACTTAGGTACCCTGGGAAAGAGGCCTTGATGTTCAGCGACATTGTGCAAATGTGATTTCTATTCTGCAGCCGGGCTTCACATTAACAATACAAAACAAGCCCACTTGATCTGGCAAACTAGAAATGAATTTAGCTGTCCAACTTGGGAATCCTTCCAGAAAATATATTAGCTTTAATCACCCTTTTCACAGGGAGATAGACTGTTGCATGTATTTGAAAAATATCTTTTCTTTCAACGACCTTACCTACTGCTAGAAGAAGGGAGAAAAGAGGGTTGCTACTAAAGCAGCATCTAGGCTTTTGTTCACAGTCAAGGGTATTTGGTATTGCTATGATAATATGTCTGGCAAATAGAGTGTGCAGCTGGATCAGAACACTATTTAAAATTCAACAGCTCAGCTGTGTAGCTTGGTCAACAAATTGTTCCTCACACTGAGCAAAAACTGGGCTTTTTCATCCACTTTTATGGTACAGACTTTTAGTGGTCAGATTAGCAATTTATCTGTGTAGAACTTAAGCAAAAAGTCATAGGTAAGCTATGACCAGATCTTCTTTAGAAAGCTTAGATGCCCAAACCACATCAGTAAAAACATCCATAAAAACAGGGCTTTAGGAGTAAAGAATGTACATAGAAGTGCAGATTATGCTGGGCAGGGCACAGCCAGCACCTGCATTACTGTGAACTCTTCCCTAACTACTTCTACTTTGGGGTGTTTTTGTCACCTTAATGGCATGAGAACAACTAAGGTGGAAAAGCCTTTCTGTTCAGCTATCTTCTGAAGATGTGGGAATCATTTTGAGGAACGAGAATCTTTTGATTCTCAGGGTTCCACCCCTTGCAAATAAAGGTGGAAAAGACTTTTTATTTGCTTGTTCATGCTGTAATGGTGGTCTAAGAACACAGGCAAGACAATTTATAGGTGGAGTTAATATTTTTCTCTTAGATCAACTACTACAGTTGAAAAAATTAGACAAGTTTTGTGCACACAAGTCCTTCCTTGGGCCTTAAAGCTCATCTAATTTTTACAGCCATGCCAGCTGTAAAAATAGGTTGGGCCAATAAATGTAGTAGCAGGAGAATCAAGAGATACACAGGGGTGAGACAGAGCAGGTTGGTTCATACGCACTGCAAGAGCTTATTATTTACTTTGAAGAAAGTCTTTTTGTACAGGCTTCATCAGAATACTAAAATCTGACCTAGCTAACCAACTCTACTTTATAATAAATATGCAGAGACCAGCACTTTTGATATGATCCTGGAATTACACATCATCTAGAAGTATTTCAATGTTGTTTCAAATTCTTTTTTTTCATTTATCTTCTAAAAAAAGTGGGACTAACAGAATCTTATTTTCTCTCTGATGCAAGTGATCTCACACATGGAACACCAAACTGCTGACTAGATTTAATACAAACTTTTTAAAACAAGAACATCTGGTTGAAAGAGGCTAATCCTAGAAAATTTCTGTTCAAGAGCAAAACAACATTTTAAACCATTTTTTACTTTTGTACAATAGCTGGTATTAAGAAATCAGAGGTTTTTAAAAGTTTGATTATATTAAAAGCCACCAGAAACTTTTGAAAATAATTATTAAAAATATTGGTATGTTTCATATTTACAACCATGATAAACTAGAAAACTTAGTTCACAGGCAAGGGTGAGATTGACAATACAGCAAATGAGTTTAATAGTTAATAAAACTAGTTACTGATGGTATCCTTACCCCTACCATGGAGAAAGGTTTTATGAGGAAGGTATCAAATCCTTAATATAATACCTGACATGTCAGATATTTCTGACTATAAATCAAAAACTACAAAGTTATGCAACCTATGCCTTCTAAACCAGTATATAACAGAGATGTAGGCTATTATAACAGAGTGCACCATCCCTGAAGACAAAATAGAGTGAAAAAAAATTACAGAAACCCAAATCAGATTATTAATCTTAAACTAATCTATTTGTCTACTGAATTGTGAATACCAATAATAAAAACTGCCTGGGTAAGTAAATCATCCTCTATCAAATTCTTCCGGTTATCCAAGTATTTTTTTAATTGAGTTGTTTGGGTTCCCCTCCCAGCTCCCCATTTTATGGGATTTTCATATGAGAAGTAAAAAGGAATATCTATGCACTGTTAGTCTTATTTAGAGAAAGCCTTTTAGTAAAAATGGCAGGGAAGATCAGCATAGAAACCAAGCAAATTTTTGAATGACCTAGTTAAAAGTTATATCAGTTTCTGTTACATACATGTAAGGTTATTAAGCACAGCATGAGTGAAACCATTGACACTAAGTGCATAGTGATTAAGATGAAAGAACAGTGATATTTTTAGGGGAGTGATATAGATATTTAATTTTGTAATGCCTTAATGCTTTGAGTTTGAAAGCTTTATAAGTCAAGTAATAAGAGAACTTTTAGTCTTGCATCTTTTTGAGATAATGAAGTCAAGACACTTGCAAAATTCATGTTGAACTGCTGTTACTCTTCTAATAACAGGAGTGCTGAAAGTACAGTATTATCCAATCAAATAAGATAATGAGAGTATATAATGAGAAGTATATCTTCCAATGCATATTACATCTGTGAAGTGGAATCTTTTATGATAAAAACTGAAGGTTTGGTTTTCAGTTAGAAAGTGAACTGTTGCACTGATGCTCCCTCTGATATGTAACACCTGCCTAGCTCTTGCCAAGATGGTAGCACCTGTTGGGGTTTTATTTACTTTGAAAACTTACTAGATATTAATACCTGTCCTACGCCATTATCCTCTTTCTAGTGCACAAATGTACATTTATTATAATAAGTCTAGTAACCCCTACACATATTCTTAGGGAATAGCTATTCTATTGCTCTTTTTTGTCTGTACAGAATATGCAATGTGGGAAATAACCAAGGCATTTGCTCAAAAGCTTTTTCAGCTCTACTGAAGCAGAAGTAGCAAGTGAGGACATGGGATAAAAGACAGCAACCTTTTAACTGATAATATTATACAGCCAACCTGGCTTTAGGGCTGCTATGAAACAGTACACTTCTGTCCATACGTGTCACTGTTAGCAATAAAAATGTGGCCATTGGAATTTACAAAACAGATGTTGAAGAATTAAAAAAAGGAGTCAGGCTGCCTTTTGTTATCTGTGTTGACTCTACTGAGAGATTAACAAAAAATGCATTTTTAAAAAGTAAATTAATGTGACCAAATTACAGACGGCAAAATTCATCACTCAAACAGTGAAAAGTCTTAAAAAAGTATTTCTAACTATTCTGTGTCCTCCAAGGAGAAGATCAGGAGAATGAAAGTCTTGTGCAATGGATATTTGAATCTAGTCCAAAGTACTAGTTACTTAAACACAGGGTGAAAATTATTCCTGGGGCTATGAGTGCATATGATTTTTTTGGGGCATATTGACATTTCTAGATGGTGTATTGACATTTCTAGACAGCTTGTCAGTCTTCTTCTTGAAGATGACGCTTCATTATGTTCTCAGAAAAGGAATTCTACTTGTGAAGCATTCCGGGAGAGGTATTGTTTGTGTACAGGGACAACTGTGATTGGAATGAGCTACTGAAGAATGAATGTGCCAGTGCAAAACAAAATATTAAAATAACTATACTGAGATCTGATGGTTCAGTAGTGTTATAAGGCATGGCAAAGGCTCAAATGCATTAGAGCTTCTTTGTTTTCTTTTCCTCCGTTGCATGTCTTAAATTATGGAGAAGTAAAACCTATTTATGTATCTTAACAGATAATGGGACAACCTTTCACAGCCCCACTATGATATAAATTATTTCCACATAGGGCAGAAGATTTACAGCTGGGATGTGACTTGTTTTAGCAAGGTATCTAATATTATTTTAGATTCCCTAGGTAATTCTGAGGGCGCTCCAGCTGCCACTTGAGAAAGGACTGGGTCTCCTTCATATCCTGTAACTTTTCTGCTGGTAAGAACCTGAAGATTTCTAAATTACCCTAATCATCTATTTTTGGGTAGTTAAATCCTACCTCTGATGTGTGCACACTGAGACAAGGTGGGTACTAAGGATCTGATCCCATTTTTGCTTCACACTGTAACTGGTTGTCAACAGCAGTGCTGAAGACTTGCCTCAACCTGCCTGATGGAGAAGTCTTTGGGCTGGACACCTCATGTGTCACTGGATCTTGTGTCCTTCAGTGCTGAGACTCAGGAACAGTTCTGAATTTGCCATACACAAAACTGAAGAAGTCCCTTCCATTTCTACCAAACCAGACCCTGACAAAAATTGCACCTCATGCCAATTGCCAGGTATAAGAAACTTCTAAAACAGAAGGCTTCTTTGCTGACTGTTTTATTTTGCCTGCACAGCATCTGGAGGGGAAAATAATCCTTGTGCTTGGCAATTGCCGTGCTGGCTGTTAGGTAAGTTGCAGAGGATGGAGACTACCAGAGCCATATACTGCTGTCTAAAAGGCATTCACAGCCCTAATGGAGAACCTCTCCCTCCCATAATTTAGCTTGATGTCTTCACAACCTATGGGAGTCCCTGAGAGGAAATTGAAAGTATGGCCATTATTAATACGGGAAATCAGTGAAAAGGTTGAGAGCACAAAGGCTGAGAACAAATACAACCTTTATGAAAGCTAGAGATAGGTGTGAGATTCAGCTGCACAGAGAAGGGGATATTTTGAATGGGTGCTTCATCTGTTTCTGTTGTAGAATGCACTGAAATACAGAGCATACTGAAGGGGGGGAGACAAGCCATCACTTTGGCTAATTATTAGACTGTTAGTTTATTTTAATTTATAATGGATGATTTTTTTCCCTTAAGTTTTAATGTAATTTTTTGGTAGCAATTGAAATCTCATATTTAGAATATGTATACTGCTTTCCAGGAGAGGGCAGTCCATTCCCAGGATCAGTTGGCTCCTGCCACATTCTTAATCCAAGAAGTGTCCAAAGACAGAAAGTTTTTTTGGCAGGGCACAACCAAGACCCCAAGATATGGGTCCATTTTATACACAGCTGTCTTGGATAAGAAAAACTAAAGGTTCTCCACTGTCTCCCTGAAGGAGAAAGAATGTACATATGCTAGTGGAAGTACATCAGTGACCAGTAATGTGCAAAAAGGAGGCACAGAAGTGGGATGAATGTATAACCACAGCTGTACAAAGGCTAATGAATAGCATATCCAGAACTTTGGCTGGGGAAGAGTTCTCTCTATCACACAATCGTTGTAAGTTTAAAAAGGGCAAGCGCCAGATTCTGCACCTGGGACAGGGCAGGCCAGGTTTTGTGTATAGACTGGGGAATGAGATGCTGGAAAGCAGTGCTGCAGAAAGGGACCTGGGGGTCCTGGTTGATGGCAAGTTGAACATGAGTCAGCAGTGCCCTGGCAGCCAGGAGAGCCAAGCAGGGGTGCATCAGGCACAGCATCACCAGCTGGGCAAGGGAGGGGATTGTCCCACTCTGCTCTGCACTGGGACAGCCTCACCTTGAGTGCTGGGGGCATTTTTGGGTGACCAAATGTAAAAATGGCATTCAGCTATTGGGGAGCATCCAAAGGAGGGCCATGAGTATGGTGAAGTGCCTTGAAGAGAAGCCATATGAGGAATGGCTGAGGTCATTTGGTCTGTTCAGCCTGGACAAGAGGAGACTGAGGGGAGGCCTCATTGTGTTCTTCAACATCCTCACAAAGGGAAGACGTGGGGCAGGTACAGATCTCTTGTCCGTGGTGAACAGTGACAGGACTCAAGGGAATGGCTTGAAACTGAAGAGGTTTAGGTTGGATATTAGGAAAAGACTTTTTACCCAGAGAGTGGTTGGGCTGGAACAGGCTCCGCAGGGAAGTGGTCACATCACCAAGCCTGACAGAGTCAAGAAATGGTTGGACAACAGTCTCAGGGCCCATGGTGTGACTCTTGGGGTGCCTTGCACTGGGCCAGGAGTTTGACTCAGTGATCCTCCTGGGTCCCTTCCAACCCAGCATATTCTATGATCTATAAAGGCATAAAAGCTCTAGACACAAGAGCTAAGACTGGACTTTTATTTGACGTAATTTCATTCTTCAATTAATTTCATTACATTTCATATTTTTATAGAACAATGTTAGGGGTTATTTCTGAAACACAGTGTAATGAGTCAGACTGTGTTTCTCCACTTACAATCATGCCTGTGCTCCTTCTACTTGTCTCTGCCAGGTATGTGATTCACCCAAGAGAACTTCGAGGTCTACTCTGGGGTAAAAAGCAGGGTAGCCACATCAACAAGATACAGCAGCTAAAGTAATTAGCCTTAACAGCGTCTGGAAGAGACACTCCCAAGCTTGTCTGAGATAGTATGTTCATGTATTGTATTTCATGGTTACTGACATCCACAGAAGATACTGACTCCTGAGCTGGTGCGACAGCCCTGGTGAGGTGCTCAACAGGAGTTAGTGAGTGCTCTTGAGGCACTCTGTTGTAACCTGCACTGCAGGAGATCAGTGTAATAAAACTCAAGGAAGGAGAGGGTGATTTCTTTCACAAAATGTCAAAGGAGTAGATTTTACCCCTTCAAACGCATTCTCTCATGGACATCTTTTGCTCACACTCTACATGCACAGGCACTTAAAGCACCTCTTGGCCTGGACCTCTGCGTCCAAGGGGTCTGCCCAGGATCACTGGTGAGGCACAAGGGATTCTGGCTCCTGAGTCCTCATCATGTCTCTAGGGTTACTTTTGATTGGCAATGGCTAAAAAGTTTTTGGACAGATCTTTTGCATCATTTAAGGGCTGTAATGGAGCAGTCCTTTTCTACAGTCTGTCTTCCTGATCAGTTACAGAAAAAGGAATGGCACAATGGGGTGTGCAGTAATGTAGTTCAAGTGCCAGAAAAGGGAGGACAAGGCACAGTGCATACCTTTCAGCTCTTACATTTTAGTTAGAGGTTAAAGCATATGCCACCTGAATAATAATCTAAAAACTGATCTACAAAGACTAATGGAATATTTTGATTTGCTTGGAGAATCAAACAGAAACTTGAAATACAGTCATAAACCACAGTGTAGTGGATCAGTGAATACAGTGACAGGACCAAAAAATTAGAAAAATAAGCTTCTAAGAGCAATGTACTTTCTACAGACTTGCAATAAAGATAGAAAAAGATAATCAAAGTCAGTGGGTTACGATTAGAAGCTTCATACTACAGAGATGAAGAACAGAGGAGTTTATTTCAAGGGAAGGGTACTGGCTGTTTTTATTAGGAAGGCATTATTAGGTTAGGAACAAGTATGAAACTTTGAATTTAATCCCAGTTCACTATATTATCTGGAAATTGGACCTAGATAGTTCCTAAATTATTTTTAGTACATTTTCTATCTCACCATCTACCTGCATTACAGTCAAATCCACCTTCTACACGTTCCTTCAGAGTCTGAGACAGGAGCTGAAGGTAAGAGTGTTTGGTAGGCAGGAGGATGTATCCTCCAAAGGGCAACAATGATTGTGGCACAGTCTCTCTTCCCTCCTACTTTTCAGTGTTGCAATGTTTTGTCTAGGTGGGCAATTATAAATAATTATGCATATAAATAAGTGAGCATAAAAAGGACTAAGTTTGAGAATTTTTTTTTGCAGTACTCAAAGGGAATTTTTTGTTAGCGGAATTGTCCTTTTCCAGAGAATTTTACTTTCCTCTTCTCCTTCACTGAGAGTTTTAATCCTGTGAACTTGAGGAAGGGCTAGGGTTCTTGTTTGTCTCTGAATCTGCTTTCATTAGTCTGCAGCTGTGCCTTGTGACATCTCCCTTGCCTTAGCCCAGTCCTCAATCCTAAACCAGCTCCCACTCTTGCCAGATCTCAGGTATAACCTGCCACAGTGCCAGGATCATACTTCCTCTCGCTGATTCAGATAATTGCACAAATGACCATCTCCTCAGCAACTGCATCTCCAGCCCATCTCAGAGGGTGATCTGTGTCCATGCCCAGAACTGGGTGTACTGCTTACTCCCTAGATAAATATATATAGTCTTTTCCTTGTACTTCACTCATCCCAATGCTGGAATGTTTGTATAATGATCCTAGTCCTCCCAGCCCAATTGCTAATGATTCCAGTATCAGGATGTCCTTTGTTGAAGAGGGGACAAAGACTACGTCTGTCCTAGTAAACTAAATGTGACCAGAGCCTGGACCTGCACACTATTCCGTGATGGTGCAAGCTGTTCAAACATTAGCACATTCCGTGGCAGAGCTCTGGCCCATGCTGGCTAGCATGGTCTACAGAGTGCCAAGACACAGTTTGGGAGCTGACAGAGTCTGGGGGCTTTTTCAGTGAGCAGTGCAACTGTCCATTTCTTTCTTGATAAAACCCAGCAATGTTTGCAGAGTCTTAACTGCAGGCTGTACAAATGTTCTGACTGGCTAAGTAGTGCCCCATGATGTAGCAT
>NW_008236217.1:8572734-8576218 GCF_000691975.1 Corvus brachyrhynchos | reverse complement strand
GTATGAATTTATGAGAACATACAGGCAACAGTAGAAACAAATCCTCTTTTTTTTTTTTAATTCCCATTTAAATTGAACCATTTCTTTCATAAGTAGGATTTTACCATAAAAATAAAAAGGTTCTCTTTTTCTTTATCAGAAATTGAGAAAACAAAAGGAAAGTCCTATGTAATTTTAAGGTTGAAGGACACATGAACATATATGCGTGTGTATTTGAGTGAGGACTTCAATCCAGCAATATCTGTAATGAATTCAGTGAGCATTTCCCCACATAAGTGCTTGCACTGTGATGACTGGATAGGACAGTGATCACTGGATGGGAAAGTGAGGGGAATGATCTTTCTCTCCCCAAGAATTTAAAAGAGCTCTAATAATTTTTCTATCCTGAATCAGAACAGTGACAAGATCTCCAACAGTTTCACAAACAGAGTCATTTCACACGCAAAAAAAATTTGTTGATCAGAAAACTGTGATTTAGGATGGAACATAAGATAAGAGATGAGTTGTTGGCAGGTTTGAACAGAGATTTATGTGGGAAGAAGTTACAATACACTGGGAAGACTTGGGGGGAAATGACTGATGAGGAAGCTGAAAAGGAGTCAGTTAAATTAACTGTATTTGTCTTATCATTGCCATTACAGTTTACAGCTAATGGTAGCCTTGCTAGCAATTGTGATTACTTTGCCATATAAAACACAGTCCAGGCCACTGATGAATGACAAGCTGTTCAATTTTCCCATCTACTGCTCTCTAAAGCACTTTAAAGGCTATTGCTGTTCTCGCAAATATTTACAAAGAGATGGTTTTGGAAAGCAGACAGCTATTTTGCCATATGTCTGAATTGCTGTTCTTCAATATGTTCTTGAAGAGTAATGACAACTCTTAAAATTTCAAGGGCAATTTAAAGGGATCCTCTTCATTTACATTTAGTCCACAATTTGAGTTTTGTGAAAAAATAACCAAAGGGTCATTTTTAGTATTTGGAAACATGATTTTTTTCTTCTAATCAAGCACATTCTCTTCTACTTTTAAGTATTGTAAGGCAATTGTGTGGAAAGTAAGAGCAACTGGCTAACATGACACAGAGAATGCAAACCAAACATACACATTTGGGAAACCCCTCAATGTTCTGTTGTGACAGTGTGGCATCACCAAGCTCCAGGCTTGCCATTTCTTTCCTGAGAAAGAAACTGATCCATGGTAATTCAAACTTCTGCACTGACATATCAGCGTGCGTAATGAACAGCAGAAATCAGTCCCTTAATTTAATTTGTTGTTCAAATTTAAAAAATACACCCGTCCTCCTTAACATTTCAGAAATATGTAAAAGTGAGTTAGAAACTCACAGACAGATTAGTAAGCAGTCACAGGAATGCTTGAGAATAGAGACCAGAGGGCATTTTTAAGGGTGTCTGGAACAACTTCATGCAACAGATGGTACTTGGTAGGAGCACTTGGATTTCAATTTCACTTTGGCATGCTGCATTTGTTTGTATGCAAAACCTTCACATACAGCTCAAAATTTTCTTGAAATATAGATTGAAATTTCTTGAAATATAGATAATGAGTAAGATTTAGGAGATTAATTTCCAGGATTAAAAAAAAATAGACTGTTATCTTTTCATTTTTTCCCTCCTCATTTTCACTTTCTCCCCACCCATATGAAATAAGAGATGTGGAGTCCAGCAGTTTAATTTTACCATCTATCTTTAGTTGTGTTTCTTTCTGATACGTTCTTATATTTTCTTAAAAATAAAAAGTAAAAGTACAAGTCTCTGATTTGTCAATCAGCAGACTTAAAATTTTCAGTGTCAGGTCCCTCAATGATCAAAAGTCTATACTTTCTACCTTGTCTGAGAAGGCTTTGCAGCATGCACACAAGATCAATAAACAATCAATGGTAGAGACTTTTACATGATTCCACTCCACCAGGCTCAAAAGTCTAACATTAGGTAGGTTGAATGAGAGGCTGAACCGAAAAATGTGAAAAGTCAGCTGCAAATAGAAACTGGACAGAGCAGAAAGGAGTGAGACTAAGAGACAAGAAAAAGGTTTAATAAGAAGCACTACAGGCTACAGAGAAGCAGAAGTACTCTACCCTTAAGAGAAGCCAAACCAAAGTCCTTTTTTCTATGCACAGCAACTGGACTTCGTCAAACTACATTTTAGTGATTCATATGAGTAAATCCAGTCTTAACAATAAAAATGTTCTAAATTCACATGTAAAGCAAATACCTGATTCAAAATAAAACAAACACAGAAGGATCTGAATATTCTCTCATACTTAAATATATCTTACTCTCATGGTTTACACTCTGGGATGCCACACTAATTCTATGTGGTGTCAAGATCAGCTGTGAAACACCGTGGTCTCTTTTCATTCCCATCAGGTTTCCTGCAGGAGTTTTTTTCAAACCCCACACAAGTGAAAATTTAATCTCTAAAGCTGTAGTAGAAAGGAAAATACCATTACAGAATAAGTGAAGTTTTTTTTGGTTTTATTTTTTCCAAATGTTTGTGGCTCAGTTCATGCAACCTGAAAGCCAAGAAAATGGATACTCCCCTTCTGGATCTGATGTGTTTGCCTGAATATTTTCCTGTAAGATAAGCTGTCCTAAAAAGTCTCTCCATTGCCACTGGAATGCCCCTGGAAGAACCACCAGACACATATCCACAGCTGACAGGGAATTCAACAGTCTCAAAGGGCAACAGTACTCCTCTGTATTTTCATGCAGCTGATCTATTTGACTTTTACTGTCATACCTATTGTTCTAACCTACAAGGTTTAAAAGAGGTTCTAATAAAGACCTGTGGACTTTTTCTTGGAGATATAGAGAGACGACACTGACTAAACAACAGAAGTTTTCCAGTAACACACATCATGCCTGTTTGAATCTACTTGAAGAGCAAATAGAACTTCTTTCATGCTTTTCATAAAGTAACATCGACATATTAGCAGAAAAAGGTGCAACAATGTAATGATACTATTTCAGTTTGATTTCTCACATACTATCTGCTACCTAACAAAAAAAATCCTGTCTCCATTTAAGGATGTGCAAGTGGTATTTTTTCCAAGTGAGTGTTTTGCCTGAACAAGAACCACAAAACTGGTAGCTTATGATAGCATTTTAAACAAAATGGGACAAGTTGTACAGTGTCTTAAAAGCACATCTGTTTTGCTTACTTTTGTGGTAAGAGATAAAAGTCAGAGTGAGAGATGTGGAGGAAATTATTCACTATAAATTAACCTCAGCAAAAAGTAAGTGTCTTTGATAATCTGTGGTAAAGTATTGCTCAAAGTACACTATTAATGGATATTTCAGAAATGAGCACTCATAATATTTAGACAAATATGACAAGATCAAACTTTGATGTGTGGAGTGTGCTACCCACCCAATTCTGGCATAGTACCATCTTCAGAATTCTTCTATTCCTCTATAACATCCTTCTCCCTCCTTTCTTTCTTTTTTTTTTTTTTTTTTTT
>NW_008236217.1:8544293-8572677 GCF_000691975.1 Corvus brachyrhynchos | reverse complement strand
AAAAATAAAAGAATCAAAGTTTGACCTCTTGAACATGGCATGAAGGAGTGGTAAATCAGCAATAAACAAAATTTTCTGGATTTGTTTTTTTTTTTTTTTTTTTTTTTGCACTCTAGAAGATAAACTGAAACAAAATGCACCACTGATGACTCAGTATCACTTTATATATGTCTTACCTAACTGACATTCTGCGCTTGTTGTAACATATTTAGCAAATTTCAAACCCTGGTTCTACAAAAACGTGCATGTTATTCCATCACCATCCATAAAGTAAAATTAGAGATATTAACAGAGTACTTATAAAAGGAAACTCACTAAAGTTGTCCTGTTTTCAACAGGAAGGCCCTGCTGAAACTGAGAGGGGACAACATTTAAACATCAATAGGCTGTTGTTTTGTTCAAGCTGTTCTCCTGCTATACTTTCTGACAGCATGTGACTTCATCTCCAACTTCCCATGTAGCATTTGCATTAAAATGTTATTTCTTTCATTTGCATTAATGGTGACAAACTGAATAAAGCTCATTCTTCTGGGAGTGGTACAGGGTAATGTTGCTGGAATAGGTAATGAGGAACACAGGAGAAGGCAGGGCAAAGACAGAGCCTTTAGCTGTACAGAGTATTGCTTCTGAAGATTAATACTACCTTAGTGCATAGCAGGGGGTTCTTCCCAATCAGTGCCTTGACACTTTGCACTGTTCCATTTTAGATCTCACTGCTAGTTACCTTGCATGTTAGCCTCCTATTTTACAGAGGCCTTGTTCACAGCAGCGCCGTGAGGATAAATATATGTGAAATTATGAATTAATCAAATGTGCTGTGAAGGAGGGCCTTGGAAGTATGTAGACAGTGAGGCAGAGCAGTTCTCTGACAAACCCTTACAGGATTATAAAGCAATGAATTTGTGAGCCATTTGTGACTCTCTGAATCTCTAATCTCAAATTCTGTGTGCGCTTCTAAATGGTTCCAGTTCAGCTACTCATTCATTTTTTTCTCATAAAGGAATGTGCATTCTAACTGGCTCAAGCTGAACGGAAGAGAATTTGGGTGGGATGCATACTCAAGTGGAAGTGAGAATTAACTGAATCTTTAAACAGCAGCAAGAAAAGGAAAATGTGGCTTCAACTGTCTGACAGGGACTCCAAAATAAAAATGTAAAAAATTATTTCAAAACATAAGCAATACTTATCATAATGGTTTGAAGCCCATTCTATTATAAGCACAGGAATAGCACGGGAAAATTGATTAGGACAACAACAAAAATTAATTTATCTATTTGCTTTGCAGACACTTCACTTAGAAATGAAACTGGATTAATCAAAAATATTTAAGCGGCACAATGCTGCAATAACTCGATGTAATGAGGATGATCAGATTTAATAACAGTTTTTTAATAACCCAAAGTACACAGAGCATATCCTTGCTATATTTTATAATTTTTTCTATGTATTTGTCACATGGTATTTCTGAAGTATTATGGAATTGTACAAAATGTATTTACATGCTTGTTGCTATATTTTAAAAATGCAGTTACAACAGCAAAACAGGCTTTTTAATGTTTAAATGAACACACACATTTTTGATGGTACAGAAAAGCTGATTGTGTACTGTGTTCACTGAACTATTTACCCCAAATGTCCAAAACTTTTACAGATAAACTAAAAAGCAATAGAAATACTTTTAAAAGTTTATCAGATTTCTTAGCATTTTGAAAATGTAATTACATGTCCTTAAAAAACAAATCCTGCAAGATCTTGTCAACTGAAAACTATTTTTAAGTCTCCTAAAGTCTATTTTGGTCCTATTTTTATATGCAGTAACAAATCTTCATCAACATGTAGTCATAGAAAAGAGTGAATGTTTTGTGCCTTTGCTCATAGTGCTTTTTAAAAGTTTGGATTTCAGAAAAGGAGGATTACAATTAGGACGGCTAAATTGTGAAATATTTCTTAGCAACAGACGAGCAGATACAGGACCAGATCCACACCTCATTTTAATAGATGTCATTTTAACTGAGATGAAATAGAACTTTGTTTTAGACTTTTAAAAGTCTCATTCTAAGAACGTCAGGGAGACATCGTCATCTAGACCATATCCTCTTGCCAAAAGAAACTATAAAGGGATAACCAGGGAAGTAGCCCTGGATAACAGGGTATCCAAATATGGCACTTTCTCTAGCACTACCCCAGCCAGCCATTTTCATACCAGCGTGATTGCATCCTAACTTCTCAAGCCTGATACTACTTTAGTGGTACTTGGGTTCTATATCTTAATCCCCTCCTTAAATCATAGAGAATTTTGCAGCTGCTTGTTAGGAGCATGGGACTCATTTTCTTGCCTATGCCAGCAACTCCAAAAGTTATTTCTGGAAGAAAAAGGTTATGTCTACAGATTCTGTTGATATGATACAGGTCTTTAATGTGGAACAACATTACTAATATTTGTGCATTAAATCTGTGTATTACCATTCTCAGAAAATAGGTGAACAATTTAATAAAGACCCTTGATTTTTTTCAATTCTCATCTACCATAGGTCTGATGCTCTAGTAGTGACTGAAGTTCATCTGGAAATCTGAAAATCATGTGACTTCACAAACTTGACACTGAAAATATCTGGCTTTAACTTTACTAATTCAAATGTAAGGCCAAATAAATATTTCCTGAGCACAGAAATGCAAGAGAAAGACAGCTTTCCTAATCCCTATTTTGGTCCAGCTGGCTGGGATTGAAGCTGTGTGTATGAGTGCATAAACTTTTATTGATTCCCACCAGAGTTACGCATAAGCAAACAAATGTGGTAAATTAAGTTAATAATTTCCTCTCTTCCAGTCTCCCTTTTTTAATCTCCAAACATGACCTTGAATGTAAGATGTTACAAAATAATATTTAAGTGTTTCTACTAGGTGTTGGGAAAGGTAAAAGATGCTTTCTTCTTACTAAATATGCTTATTTCTCTTAACTAAAATATAGATAATATTGCTGAAAATCATGGAAAATATCTCTGAGCAGAATTCTGGTCTCTGCTCAGAGATATTGTCCAATCAGTCCAATTGTCTGTGCTGCAAAAGAGTTGCCTACATGATAAAGAATACAGGACTGAAAAGGACCTTCAATCTAGTTCCCTGCAATTGGAGAGTTGTATCATGCCATCATACATGAAAAATTATCAAAGTTCATTGTAAAATAGTGTATGTTGAAATCTTATCTCCTACATACTACTGCAAGCAGGAGGGCTGCTTTTAACTCTTACAGATCTGGTAAAAACCTAAAAGCAAGGACTGAGGTAAACTGGGAAGCAGTCTCAAACTTCTCTAATAGGATCTCCTAACAGAAGTCTGTGTGCTGGAAACTGTTTGAAAGTGCCAGCAAAGCCTAGTATTGCACAGTCTCCATAGAGGCAGGCTCTCCCTGGAGTCCCAGTGGCTTACTTAAAATGGCTTTCACTTGTGGAAGTTCCTAGCTCCATGAACAGAGGAAAGATGCTTTAGTCTAGGGAGGTAAGTGCCACCTGGAAACCGAGCTCATGGCAGATGGGGAAAAACAGTTGAACAGAGGGAGAAAAAGCAGCACATAAGGTTCAGTTCTCCTTTGGCTTGTCAATTGCTATGCAACTGCAGTTTTATAGAAAGAAGGACTGAAAACACTGCAAAATGCACAATAGTCCTGTCATTTGACCTCAGAGATTGAATTTTCTTACCAGGCAGGCTCTCAAGCACTTAGGGTCTCCATGGATCAGGTTTCTCTCATGTATGATGGAATAATTAACATTGACTGCAAGCTTGTCAAGGAGTAGCTACTCAAGGAGTAGCATTCCACATTATCTTGACAAACTGGAGGAGCAGTTAGGGTAAAAAAAGGGCAGTGCAAGACCTTAATTTTATCCAGATAAAATAGTTTTGGAAAATTTAGTGGAAAATAGGTAGATGTATAGGAAATGTGTGAAAAGGAGACTGATCACTCTGATTGTTTACAAGCTGAAGAAGGGTTAGTACCAAGATCATCCAGTTTTGGCACAGCATTTCCAAAGGCAGTTTGAGAGAGGACACTAAGAATGGTCAATTATCATGAAATATTTTTTGTCAAGAAAGCCTGCAAGATAGGTTTCTTGTCATCAAGAGAAAACTAGCAGTTCTGTGGCAGTATGTAGGTAGACATTCACATGTTCAAGAGGCTCTGTATTCATGATGGATAAGCTTAAACTTAAATTTGGAAGACTCAAGGCAGACACAAAGCATCACCAGCTGGTCAGGGGAGGTGATTGTCCCATTCTGCTCTGCACTGGTGTGACCTCACCTTGAATATCATGTGCAGTTTTGGGTGCCACAGTATGAGGATATGTAGCTCTTAGAGAGTGTCCATGGAGGGTAACAAAGACGGTGAAGGGCCACGAGGGGAAGCCGTATGAGGAGCGGCTAAGGGCACTTGGTCTGTTCAGCGTGGAGATGAGGGAACAGGCTCCCCAGGGCAGTGGTCACAGCACCATCCTGACAGAGCTCAGGACGTGTTTGGATAATGCTCTCAGGCACATGGTGTGACTCTTTGGGGTGGTCCTGTGCAGGATCAGGAGTTGGATTCAATGATCTTTGTGGGTCCCTTCCAACTCTGCATATGCTGTGATTCTGTGATCTGTCATGGCACAACAAGAAAGCTCTGAATTAGATCAGCTGAAAAGATGTCTTAAGGACAGGTTACAAAGCTCTCGTAGGACCGATTTAGAAAATTTCCACTGTTGTAGGAGAGAAGGATAGAACAGGTGGACTTGAGTTTTGGAATGGACAACCAAAATAAGATTTTTTTAATTATACTTACTAAGTTCAAATAGTGCAACCCGGGAATACTAGAGGGGGAAAATTACCCAAAATGAAGAGGAGGATGAAGGGACCATCTCTCTTTTGGAGTTAGATAGAGGGGTTTTCTGAAACTCAGTACCTCTCTCCTGAGCCCCAGCATTCAGTGAGGTGAAATGACAGCACCTGGGGAATAAACTGTAAAATCTTTTGGCCTCTTACTTGTACTAAAAAAAGAGGGGGAGAGTAGAGTTCAACCCACTTAACTTTAGATAAAGTTATTAGGCAGGTACTGATTTCTAACTAGTCTGTAACTAATTAGTCACCATTCAGATTCCTTTTCCAACCAGCTGAGGAATAGGTATTTGGGAACATTTTGTCTGACTAAACATATATGTCTACTTTGGGATGAGCCTCATCCTGGGAATTCTCATGTCTCTCATTGACTACAAAAGGCAATTAGTGTGATGAACTTGTCAGGAGACATCTACACTGCAAATCTCTGCATTTGATCAGATAAATCCACCTACAGTGTACATAGTTGCATTGAAAAAGAGCTTGCTTCATTTCCATTTGTTCCCAAGAATATGCTGAGCAAGTTCTCCTTCTACTTCAGCATGCTCACCATCTCACCATTAATGGGGTGGGAAAAGCTGAGAACCATTGTGAATTTTAATTTACCTTTTTTTTTTGCTACTGAAATACTAGGTGAAAGAACTGATTTCTCACCAAATCAGTTGGGGCTGGCCATGCATCCTTCTGTGAACTAGGCAGTCAAGCAGTCTCTTCTACATAATCCGAGGTTTTATATATGACTACAGACTCTTCTGTGTGCTGCCTTTCTATTTTTATCAACATTTCTTCTTTCTTACAACTAGGTAATATTTCAGCCATTTCATTAAGTTTTGAGAAGACAAGTAGTGACAATCATGTGGCAAAAGACAGCTGAGAAAACAAAAAGGTGAAGTACTTTCCCTTGCCTGGAAAAGGAAGAGACTCTGAGGAAGACATATTTACAGGAGTGAGAGACATTTTACATTATAGGCAGAAGTCACCTAGCTGGCTTTGAAGATCCTCAGAAAGCTGCTGAAGTTTTAGCATTTTGACATTTTCTTGAAGCAGGACAGTACATGTCTGTGATGTTGTTTGGGATGACCTGTGAGGTACTGTGGTGCAGACTATTACTTATGATGATTGCAATATCTAAGCAGCTTTGCCACTCAAAATCTTTAGTCAGGATGTGCAATTGGAGGAGCATTCACTTGTGCAGTTTTCCATAGTAGTAGCCCGCATACACACTTCGACAAAGTTTCCTTATTTCCCATATTACGGATATGTTCATACTACCAAAACAGGTTTTTGTCATTTCCATGTGTTAAGCTTATCACTAATTGCTTTATTCTTTTTATTATTTAGCTTTTATTGTCACATCATTAAATGGTAAGAAATTCACTCCTCTGCACAAACCAGAATAAAAATGCTAAACAGGCAAATGAAGGAACTACTGCTGGATTTCATTCGATGTGTACATGAAAACGAGATCATCAAAGTGCTGCTGAAATCAAAGGGAGTTGTCACAGACTTCAGTGGAGTCAAAATATCATCACTGGCAATATGTACAGAAAACTGACCACACTTTAAAATGTAAATGTAAAAAGAAAAGAAACTGAATAATAGCTGGTCTATTTGCAGTGCTATATCAATATTTTCAGTTCAAGGTAACATAACTTCTTTTTGTGCTTCTTCTAAAGCATTGTTATGAGTTTAACAAAAAGATTTTCTCAAGAACATGTCTGGTTCTTAAGGTATGGCATCCAAGTCTAAACTCATGCACACCTGTAAAACTCAGTTTAGTCCACTGATGTATCTTGGATGTTATCATCCATCATTTATTTCCTTAGAATAACAGTGTACACTGCTACTGTTAAGAATATATATGCTGATAGTAAAACAGCTAGAATATTATTAATACTTCTGTTTGTGGACAAATTCAGTTTGTGTTTCAAGATATCTTGAGTCAGACTACACAAATAAATATCTGTTTTACTCTATATGCAGGATACTGTACTGAGAAATGACATACATCTTTCTGACATTCTCACAATTCCTCATCCAGTAATCATGTCTGAGGACAAAGAATAAAGTAAGAAAGTACATTTTTTTCCATTGGAAGCGCACAGACACACACACACGCACACACACAAGTTCAGGTCTTTTCTGTAGTGGGCAGCATGTGAAATCTATAAGGAAGAAAAGCCTCTTCTTTCAAGGAATCAGGAGAGTTCTCAATTTAGGGCTGCACAAGTACTGGAATAACACTGACATGCTAGCTTCCACTGCTACTCTTTCATTTCAGTAGTTGTGCCTGTTTTTTTAACTATATCACTTCGTCATGCTCACTGTATTTGTTTATTCCTGAAGACAGTGAGGACTGAAAATCACCACTCAAGAATGTGCAACACCAATGAAAATATCTCTCTTCTCTACAAATTGTTTTCATTTCCTGAGGGAAAAAGCAAAAATAGGAGTAAAATGCATGCCTTCCATACACCTTCTACCTCCAATTTACAAAATATTTTACTGTGGTTGCAATTAATGAGCATTCTATAAAAGAAGTGGAAGGAAGCTTTTTGTCCTTAGGCAGCAAAAAGACATATAGTGTAAGAATAGACATGTGATCTGAAATCATACTTCAGTTTGGGCAGAAGATAGTACTGAAACTTTTTTTCCTACTGCATCTGCCTTGGTCTTTGAATCAGCCAGAAGGATGGAAGTTAAAGTAGGCTTTGCTTTTAAAAGCACTGAAACCAAATTTTTGCTGATCCAATCCACCCCTTGATCTTGATACTACATATCTGCATAAATTTTCCTTTAGAAAGGGCTGTTCTGTGGATGCATGGCATAGTGCTGCTTATGAATTTTTATTTGGAAAAAAGGCATTAACAGGACAAGTTCCAAAATTATAAGAATCGTAGTAACCACAATGTCGCATTTAGGCAGGAGCTATTTGATTTCTAACTGAGTTAATTTCCAACTCCTTTGCTATTTCCTAGCCCATTCCACTGAGCTAAATTTGTATGGAAACTTGACTCTAACCCCTTCTCTTTCCCCTTCACTTCTTTCTCCCTTCTGAAATGATTAAAAGGACCAGGAAGGAAAAAGAGAAGTGACTCAAGATTAAAATGTCAGTGCTGATGGAGAGGAGAGCTGTGCAATGGAGAATTTAAACATGATACCCAGAGACAGATTTTCACCTGTTTTCAAACAAAACATTGCAGAGCACTGTAGCTGTTATTTCCAGAGCTGGATTGCTCCCATGATATGAGTGGTGTCTTGCTAATTTAAACTGGTCTGCAATGATAAATGGAGTAACAACAAGGAAGGTATGAGTAAAGGTAAGAAAATTCAAGGTCTTTTTCTTATCTTGCCACTTGTGAGACAGATAACTGAATCACTGGCACTTTCCTTCTCTTCCTAGGAAACTAACTGGTTATTGAAGTAAGAACAGCTCACAATAGCTTTGCCTTGAATTCATCCTACTCTTGAGGGTGCAAAGCTTTGACCTTTGCAAGTGATTTTAAGGATTCCCGTGTCATTAAAACCAGGTGAAAAAAAGAGGTGCAGACATGAAATAAAAAGCAGAAGAAGACAAAGCAGTTAAGAAGGCAGTGACAGAGACACTGGCAATAAAAGGACAGTAAGAGACAAAGCTGTGAAAATGCTATGAAATGCATTAAATAGCAGGACAAAAACTGAGGTTTCCCATCCACTTGATCTAGAAGACCTCAGTATCCAGTAGTTATAAAAGCCTCAATATTTTATTTAATGAGCAAACATATTTTAGAGAAAAACAAACTGTACACACAGCATGTACACCATGTATACACACTGACATGCACACTGACACACCGTGCACACACACTGCTCTCTCTCTGCCAGTATGACCTGGGGTTTCACTCCAGTTGCTGCACTTAAACCTGCAAACACAGAATAGAATGTCACCCAGAAAAGCAGAAGTGGAGTTTTGGGAGGTGGGGGATAGATTCAGAAGGGTGAAAGTGAGAAAACTCGTGGGCTGAGATAAAGACAGTTTAACAGGTAAAGTTACACATGCAAGCAAAGCAAAACAAGGCATTTATTCACCACTCTCACAGGCGGGCAGGTGGGCAGCCATCCCTAGGAGAGCAGGGCTCCATCCCATGTAACAGTCCTAGGGAAGACAAACGCCATCACTCTGAATGTCGCCTCTTCCTCCTTCTTCTCCCAGCTTTAGATGTGGAGCATGATGCCATATGATATGGGACATCCCTGTGGTCAGCTGGGGTCAGCTCTCCTGACTGTGTCCCTTCCCAGCTCCTTGTGCACACCCAGTCCCCTCCCTGGTGGGGTGCGGGATGAGAGGCAGAAAAGGCCTTGACTCTGTAAGTTGTGCTCAGCAATAACCAAAACATCCCTGTGTTATCAGCACTGTTTCCAGCACAGATCCAAACCACAGCCTCTTACCAGCTACTGGGAAGAAAATCAACTCTATCCCAGCCAAAACCAGTGCAGGAGGAAAGCAAGTGGAGGGAACATAAAAGGAAACAATAGTTTCTATTAGACAAGTAAATGGAAAATTAGACACACAGCTTCCATTTAAAATGTATTTTATTAGGGTAGGAAAAATTACCCAGGTCTTCATACATTCTCAGGCTGATGTTCTATGGAGCCAGCAGCAAGTCATGGTCTCCATGAAGTGCAAGTACCTGCACAGCTTCCTTCCACCATGCACACGTAGGCAAAGCTATTTCCTTTGCTGCTCTGCATTTTTTTCCTCTGATATCTGATGTTTCACAGCTCTCCACTGATAAATATATTGCAATGACAGTGAAAAAGGAGTAGGATAGCAGTCATGGGGAGTGGTGTAACAGACAGTAGGCACAGTGTTGTTCACAGTATCGCAGTGTTCACTTGTTTTCCAAAGTGAATGAGCTTGGTGACCTTTAAATCTGTTTCTGCTGCTTCTGCAGTTTGTTTTTTACCCGCTCCCACTCCACACAAGCCACTGGACTCTGTTATATGTTCGGCACATCACAATTCTGGAAGAGGCCATTATATATGCAGTAAGTAGAAAAGTTTTTTTAAAACTTTTGTGGTTTGCTTTCTTTAGATTCCAGTCTTGCCTGGGGTTTTTGATTGCTTTGGTAGCTCTTTTTTTCTTTTGTTATTCAAGATTTCACATATGAAAGAACTGTTTATTATTAATCATGACTATCATCTTGATTGGTGTTGCTGTGAGTTCTCCTGGCAGTGATTGGGACCCAGGGCTTGGTGCCATACAGCTCAGCACAGCAGGAGAAAGGGCCTTAGAGGTGAAATGGAGTGGAAGGGATAAAAAAATCTTGACCAAGTTTAGGGAACAAGAGAGTGGCCAGGCCAAAACCCTTGGTCACTTACACTCTTTGCAGAGCTCTGTGCATCTTCCTTACATAGCACCTGTCATATGCCATAGCACCTACCTTTCCGTCTCTGGTGGAAGCGTGCAGAGGAGGACCAGGGGGCTGCTGTATTCTGCAGGTACCCCTGCCCAGACACCCATGTGGGATGGCACCCCGCGTCCTGCATGCCCAACCCCAGCAGCAGATGACCCACTTTGCATAAAGCAGTGTTCCTTGCACTCTCTGTGGGTAAAGCAAGGGTGACAACACGTGCTAATCTGCTTCCTTGATTTGTGATTAATGAGCTTTTGCTTGTTCACAGCTTTAGAAATGAAAAGTATTGTCTATCTGCTGAGAGTTATGGTTACATGAGTTACTGGTGAGCCTCAAGGCATGTTCCCACTGAATATGTGGAACAGCTGGTATTTTAAGTATGTAGCCTCTGTGGTTGTGTCCAGATCACTGTAGAACTGAGTTTAACTTAAAATAAAAGAACCTCTGTATTTTCAGTAGAAAGTGAATTCTTCTTTTGTGGTCATAAAACCTTACTTTGTACTTGTTCATGCTTTCCTAATCTGTGAAGCCCAAAGGTGTAGTATATTACCAGAGGTGCCTTAGGCTAGGCTGGAAGCTACTTCTTAGGGGAAGTAAAAAAAAAATTTTGCTTCTCTCTTCTTTTTTTTCCCCCCGGTGTTTCGGATGTGTATTTGTTACCCTATGGATGAGAACAAGCAGTCAGACTGGGCCATTTGAAGATGTCAGTGTCCTCTGGATCCTAGAAAAGTTGAATGCAGTGCCTACATATTATTATTGTACAATATTATATCTACTTGCATAAAGCTTATCTCAATGTAGTAAGAACTTAAATAATTTCTGTATTTAGAGAGGATTTTTCTGGGAAATAAAACCAAGATGATGGTCTGCTGCAGCTTTTCTTATACATCCGAAGTATCCAAATTCAAAATTTTCAGGGACGTAGGAGGGCAAACATAAAAACCACATTATATATCCAAAAAATACTCAAAATATATTTTGAATTTTTAAAACTACTTTGATTAATTAGTAAAATATTCCTTTTCCAAGTGCATGGAAAATTCAGATAATGTGGAATTGGAAGTGCCAAACAGGACAGCTTAACCTTCACAGTACAACCAGCTTTGGTGCTTTAAGGTACTATTGCCAGTATTGGACCATTTGCTTTCAGCTGTCTGCTCCGAGGGGTCATCCTCCTAAAAGAGCACACCATCTGAGCCCTACATGCCAGCCTCTGAGTGAAGTTGCTTGGCTGATTTTAAAAGCCCCCATGTGCTGTGGCTCAGCCCAAGCTGCCTGCCTTGCGGTCAGACAAGCAACGAGCGAGTGAAGCTCAGACAGATTGGCAGCAGTCACCTGCAGCAAGCTCTGCACTGCAAGGGACAGCTAGGAAATGGTAACTTTTAAAGCCATCACAGCCGTTTCCAAATAAAACCCAATGTAGATCGCAGCCAGATAAAATGTTTCAGCTGCCCCTTCGACCAGATCACACCTCAGACTATTCACACAATTAACCCATCCCTCCACATTCTGCCATTAATGGACTGGTTTGTTTTCTTGTTTGTACACCGTCATGGAACGGAAGAGCTGGGCAGGAAAAGCACTGGATGGCGAGGCAGCAGCAAACAGCTGGGATGATAATCTTTTCATCCAGCTCATCATAGGAGTCCACCTGATTCCCCTTTATAGCGATTGACGTGACTAAGGCAGCAGAAGAGAGTGAGTGGTGGGACTTGTGGCAGTAGCAGATGTGCCTGCAGTACATCCGTACAGTCAGTCCCTGGCTGTGTGACTACCAGGCTGGTAGGGATGAGGCCATCCTCTGATGGCCAGAGGTGTGACTGCTTCCCACAGTCTGCAGGCTGGTCTGAGCTCCCACACCTCTCTGCTTATCAGCAGTGGATCAGTGAGTGCTCTGCCCACACAAAACCTTCGGGCTCAGGCCACATGGCTTTACTGGGCAGAGTCAGTGCCAGTGCTGCTCTTTAGCAGACAGCAGGGTGGTGTGTGCCAAGGGGGAAGGGAGGTGAAGTCTCCCTGTCCCCAAAGACAACCCCACAGCTCCCATCGGTACTGAGGAATTCCCCACAGCAGTTGTTCCTTTCAGCGGGTCATCCATAATAACTCTGGTCAGAAGGGCAGATACTGCAAGAGACGAGCTTCATCACAGGTCACCTCTGAGTCACCTCAGTCAGTGAGTCATCTCTGTCTGGCCTTGCTGCTGGCTCTGGAGCCCCCAGCTGCAGCCCAGTGTGGGAAGGCACAGTCTCCTTTCTGTGAATCGTCCTTTCTTCCAGTGTCCTGCAGCCGCTGGTCCCTTGGCTCCTGCCCCAGCATGGCTCACCCGGGGTTGTCTCTCTGCCTGGGGTGCCCCAGCTGGCTCCCTCTGCCCGTAAAAAAGTCAGGCAGAAAATCATTCCTTGGAGACTGACAAGCAGACATACAACAAGGCTGGCTTTTACCTGGCTTGTGATAGGGTCTTGGGCTCACCATGTGATGCATTTAGATGGACATAGAAAAAGGTGCAACTTCTCCTGGCTTGAGTACAGAACTGCAGCTCCTGGTGTGACCAGGAAGTTTGGTGAATGAGCTGAGCCAATGAGCCCATCCATCCGTTTCACTGATGAGCAAGAAAAGCCTTGCATTCAGCCCGAGCTGCTGCAGCCAGTTCTGCCTCAGGCTGTTCCTCTGCCAGAGATAAGCAGTAAAGAAAAATGGGGCAGGGAACCAAGGGGTCCAACACAGACAGTAAAAACAAAAGGTTTACAAACAAGTTTGCAAACACTTCACAAATATCGAGAATGGCAGAGAAGGCTTCTATGCTTTCAGCCAGTTTCTCTGGGTCATATGGTGTTAGTGCAGATGAAAAAAAAAAGATGAGTCATACAATTTTGATGAGAGCCTCCTCCTGCCATTGTAATAGCTATTTAGTTTTACATGGAGAGGAGTCTCTAGGACATAAGAAGGGCATTACAAACAAATGAAATTATTTAACAGAAGTAAACTTGTCTCATGCACATGCTGAAATGGAGTAAGAAGTTCTGCCTCTATATATAATGCAAACTTTCTTTTGTTCTAATTGCCTGTCTATCCAGAAGAAGTCCTTCTAGTTTTATGGCCTTCTAATTTCCCTCCTTTTCAAGGAACAAGCTGGCATTCAGCATCATAGCAAAGAATCCAAGTTCAGAGGCGTCTTTGTAGAGAAAAATCTGTGAACGCAGTTTCTGTCAAAGGAGAAATTGAGTGTTCGGGGCTCTTGGCTAACTGTCATGCTTGTCCCTACAGATGCACAAATGTAACACTAGCAAGTACCTTTTACATATTTTTTTCCATGCTTCACTGTGTTCTTTTCACTGTGTTCACTGTGACTTTTTCTGCTGGGTACAGGGTTGGAAGACAGACTGACAGACAGTGTGTTAGTATAATCACATTTTTTAAATCCTCTGGATGGACATGTGGGTTTTGCATTTCACTCTAAAGCATTTCATTAGGCAACTGAGTAGCGTAGTAGCCGTTACCATTAATAAAATGGTTTTTTTCTTCATTTAACATGACAGAACTACAGAATATGCAAATATCAAAACCAAGTACAACCAAGTATTTTGCAATTTTTTATATCTAGTTTGCAATTTCTACATATCTAAAAACATATATATATATATCTATATCAGCATCAGGCTGAAGGAACTCAACTGAAAAAAATCCTTATATTTTTTAGGTAGTCTTGAAAGGGTGGGACATAATGTGTTGTTACCCGGGTACCTGGTGTGAATGGTGACTGAAGGGCAGGACTTCAATTCTACAGAGATAGAACCCATAGAAGGACAGAAAACCCTTTTTATTTCTTGTGGGGCTCAGTGTTTGCCTTTCAGTGTCTTGTTGATGGGACAGCTTGCTGACTCTGAGAGAAGGGGGAAAGTGAGAAGTGCAGCTTCTCAGGTCACAGAAGATTTTTGGAGGAACTGATGCAGAAGGACTGCTCTGTCACATTGCATAGTCACTGCATAGTTCACTCTGCATAATTTTTCATTTTACACATAATTGTAATTTCTAACACTAACAGGATAAATCAATGTGTCTTAACCTCTCACTGATACACTAATGGTATAATATGGAGTGATTCTAAGATAATTTCTCCCACATAAACCAGAACAATGGTAGCTGATTCCTGAAGGACACTAGAGAGATAATAATCAGGGACGTTTCCACGTCCTTCCTGTGTATACTTGATGAAAAGCTAAGTTAAGGTCTATTGAATAACGTGCAAGAATCTGCCACGCAGGTGCTATTAAAACATCACAACACAGCCAGCTACATTTGGCAAATACAGTAATCCAAAACACCTTGGGCATAGTTTTAAACCTTTTCATCTTTAGATTCATTACCAGAGTTGCATATGCCAGTGTATTTTACAAACACATCCCATTAAAGTATAGGTAACTTATTAATACAGGCGTGTACAGATAAGAAATGTACAGATAGCAATAAATAGGAAATAACACAACATATGAGTTTTGCACCACAGAAACAGGATGACATAAGTTTTAGAAAGGAAGCACACACAGGAATTCTAGGCAGAATAAGTTACTTAAAATGAAAATGAGACATGGAGAAATTTCCACTATAATATCTCCAAGGCAACAGCATGGGCTTGTGTACAGGCCAGAGTATTGCAATATTGCTCACTTTCATCTTGGAGAATGAGAGTTTCCCACAAGGACTCCCTGTTCTGATTAAAGCACTGTAAATCCTCTTTTTCTAGATTTTTTTTTTGTTTGTGGGTTAGAGGGGTTTTTTTGCACTAATCAATACAATGAGAGACCTGCCTGTCGTCTGTCCTGCTCTCCTGGGCTAGCACTCGGGGAAGAGTGGAGGTGCAGCTGGGAGTGGCTGGCACTTGCACAAGCCACACTCAGGTGAGAGAGGCTGGTTGCTACCCTGAGGAAGTGTTGGCCAGGTTCTGATTCTGGACATTAAAGTACACATATTTGGGATTTGTACTGGAGGAGTTTTAAGGAGTTTCTATAGTGTAGAGGCTGATAAAACAGAAAAGGAGGGGCACATTTTTAACATAGTAGTCTGAGTTTACATCTAAAGTACATAAATATGTCAGGAGGCACATATGGACAATAAGAAAACTTACCTGTATCACTCCAAATGTCAGCTTTAAAGCTCTGTATTCTGGAATGAGAATTTCTTCCAGATAGAAGCCTGACCAAATTGCTTCATTTGCTTATTATAGCCTTGGGCTACAATAGCCCAAAAGGAGCTAAGTGAGACTAGGAATAGGCCAAAAATTGTAATTTATTTAACACTTACAGTAGAGCAAGTGAAAAACTCCAGCCAGATTATCCAGCGATGTTATGAAAAAAAAAAAGAAGGAAATGGTGGTTTCTGTCCCAAAGGATGAACTATCTAAAAGATAAGACATATGTGGCTGGATAAAATCAACAAATAAATCAGACCTGGGCAGAAATGAGCAGAAAGGCAAGTAATTGTTTAAGGCTAGTCTGGTCTGGTCTCAATCAGAAAACACCTTCTACAGTTTCCCAAATACGTGGCTTCTGAGATCACTTGTTTTTTCCCACTTCAAAAAGAAATAAAGTTTTTGCCTGGTGATCCTGCCCTTTTGGAAGTGCAATCAATTTGAATACTGTTGCTTTATGCATCAAACCTAAGGGATAAGTCATAGAAGAAGAGGAGGAGTGTCCCAGCGTAGCTCCTGTCAGTCTCTGCCACTGCTGAGAGGCAACAGAAGAGAAGTTCAGATCCAAATGGCAATGTTGCATATTGATTTTTGTGGACATGCCCTGCTACTGCCAAGGTCTGTGTTCCTTTTTTTAGCAGCTTAGATGGCTTTTACCAAGCATAAATATAGACTGCACGAATAGTGAGAAGCTATTTTTGAATATTTTGGTCACTGCTAAATACAGAATTGCTAATCCAGGCATTCAGAAGTCATGAATCAGGTCCCCAGAATAAGAAGGCAGGCCTAAGTATATGTAAATCCTTTTTTATTTTCACTCTGTTTCGTGTACTAAAACTTCAGAATATTTCTGGATTAAGTCTTCAAGCACTATTCTTCAAAACTGAAGACACTCATTTAATCTGAGTTGGTATTTACCTCTAATTCACATGGTTCCCGGAGCTGTGACTTAAAAAAATATTCCTAATGCTCTGAGGCAAGAGAATTTCTTTGCTTATCTGCCTAACTGTCTGGTGTAACAGTAGCTGAAATCTCTTTAATCAAAAATGGAAATGTCAACAGTGAAGAGAGAGAGCAGCAGAGGACCGAGGCACCATTCATCTGCCACCTTCCTTTGTCTGCACAAATTTGATGAAAGAGGAGCACAGTGCCTCCCCTGTGCAGGGCTGGCAGTCAACCCACGGCAGAACAGCAACAACCTTCTGAGTGAGGCACTTGCTCATAGAGCATAAATACATCATGAATGTCACGCAGCACACAAATATTGTGGCACAAATGTCAAATGCTCTGAGGAATTCTTACAACAGGCATTTGCATGAACTTGTTTGATGAATGTTTTGTACAAGTACTTCCAATTTGTGACGCATTTGGGAGGGTTTTTTTTTGTTTTGTGAATTTAAAAGCAGCTCATAAGCAGAACATGGGTCTAGCTTTGTCCAGTGAAATGAAAATAATATATTGCTCGTTCAGTTGTAACCTTAAGCCCAATATATTCTAGTACATCCTCAGCTTCTACTCCCCAGCAAATTTTAAACTTGGCCAGTGTTGCTTCTGCCTGAGACTTCCTGCAAGAATGGTTTATTGTCTTCCTTCCCTAGGAACGACCCATTTTTAAGCAATCAGTGTCACAAGAGCTGGTGACTCTCTCATGTCTAAGAGCCCTTGCAAATATATTTTTGTGGACAAAGTACCCTTCATTCATTATTGTATTTTTCCTGGAAACACCTCAAACCCATATTCATGCATTTTCAACAGTGCAGATTAGCAAATTTCTCTTCTATAAAATACTTGCAGCATTCTTTTCTACTGCAAACTGGTCTTTGCTGAAAATTAACAAATTTGTCCTAGCACCATAATATCTATTATTGGTTCAGTACTCATTCTTTGAATACCTGTTCTAATTTCTGCTTGCTCTTGTGAACTCCGTGTTTTGCTTTACAGGGGCATCCTTTTGCCTAAATAAATTGACTAAATGCATTTCTGTAAAAATAATACCAGGTTATTTTTGTCTGCAGCTCTCAATGATGGTTGCGTGTCTCTTTAACCCTCCCTCCTACTTAAAAGCTTCAGAGTTTGCTTGATACCTTTGAGGAAACAAATAGTCTGACAGGGAAGGGCAAGGGCAGGACTTGCATCACCCTGACCCGTACCTGCTTGTTGAGCCAGCTCAACAGCCCAAGTCAGAGGTTACACCTTCCCTAAACAGGTGTAACTTGAATACTCCTCTAAGTGTACTAGACAGCTGGGACGTAAGAACCAGAGTCCCTGAACAATTTCTTCTGGGCTTTCTTCTTGTGGCTGAGTGCTGATGTCCAGCCAGAGGCAGAGCCCTTCCTCGTCACACCGTGTGTGCCCTACCCTTGCAGATAGGGCACCCAGCTTGTGGCGTGGGTGTGACTCACCCCACAGTACCCTGAAAGTCAGGTCAGTAGGGGCCATGCACTCTGCCACAAGCCGTGGAGGTAGGGATGGAGCACTTGTGCAAAGCAGAGACAAGCAGAAGCTCTGCAGCGCAATCCCCCTCGAGCTCCTGGCAGGTCAGTGCTCCACAGACCAGGAGCAAGGCAACCAGCAGCAAACATGAGCTGGCCCAGGACAAGCCTGGCCTTCTGCTGCAATTTCACCCTCCTGCAAAACCACGGGGATTTCTTGCCCAGTCACTGCTGAATTTGCAGCTCTTTGATTTTGCCAAAGTTCTATTTAAGCTTTAGCCCTACCAAATGCAGATTAAATGCATACCTTCCTACCCTTGCAAAGGTGTTCACGGATACTAAACATTGCATTTACCTCTGTGCCTTTCCATTTTACACAGAAATGCAAAACAGACCATCTTGGTTTAAAGACCTTGAACTACACTGAAATTTTTCGTATTAATTATCTTACATGTATGGAGACTAGGGGGTTGGAAAAATTTCTAATCTAGCCCTTTAAGGAAATATGAACCTTGAACATCAAGGGTTGCTGGTGGCACTAAAAAGTACATGCCTGCTTTTGTTTATAGCCAAAGAATCTGGGTACTGCTCTGACAATATATTTGGCTGATGGGAAGCATGCAGCAGGACAAGCGTTCAACAGCTAAACCATGCAGCCTGTTCCTCAGAGAATCCCTTGCTCCTGGCAAAGAAAAAAAATGCATCTTCCTGGCACTAAAACTGGGACTTTGTTTATTGACAAGAATAGACTTTTTTCCTACTTGTAAGCACAATAAATGACACTTTCACTGTAAGCTAATGATGGGTGGATATAATGTATGGCAGAAGCAGCTCTATTATTGATGTAGTTATACTGGTAAAAAATGCACACATTATTATAGTTTTATATTGCAATGGGAAGAGATTCAATTATGCTCATAAACAATGCTGGAGTTGTATTTGTAGCTCTGCCAGCTTTCCCCACTATAAATACACCAAGAAAACCTTTTTCAGCTTGTCAGATTGCACAGAAATAGAGATCACTCTCAAGGAGAATGCTTTGGAACAAAGTGCGATGTAATCCAAGCATGTGGAAGCTGAAAAAAATCTAGCAATATGCAGAGGTGAGAAGCATGGCTCATAAAGGCATCATAATAAATTACATAATCTAATCATCAAATAGTTATTTTTAAGGCAGACTTCTTACTTTGAAAAAAAACCAGTTAAATTCAGTGCAAGCAACCACTGTCAAACAAATACTTAATCCAGGTTAATATAAGGCTCAAGTTACACCAGAATTGCAGTAGCTACAACATCCCCCTGTTTCTGCTGTTCCATCCTTTTTGTATCTGTTGGATATAACTACGATTACTAACAGAACCAACCACTAAATATCACACTTACATGTGCCCTGTCATGGCTGTAATTGTATTTATTACTTATTTCTTACACATGCCCCCGTATTCTACAACAGAAACATTACATTTCTAAATTAAAATGAAATGAAATGAAATAAAATAAAATTTAAAAAACAATGAAATATGTTACAAAGAGGCTGTAAGAAAACCTAGCAGACTTGCTTTGTAAACATCTTGTAGGTAAGATGGCTGATTCTTTATGGCTCTGAGTACACACACTGTACATTTAAATAGAACTTTCTATAGTTAATAAAATAATAGAAATTGTATTTCTATTATTTTTATATGCCCACAGCCACATTTTCATAATCAGCCCCTAGGACTCTGATGGCCAATATGAGCATGAACTTTTTATACTGAACTTTCATATTTATGCATAAATACAAGGCTTCATGAATGTCAAGCTGGCGATCAGATTCAATTCTGGTTTGTGCTAAAAATTGCAAATTGTGAAGACGACTTGTCAGTTCACTTTTAGTTACTAAAATGCTGATGATCAAGTAGGAAAGACATTTAATGGCATATTTAATAGGCTGTCTGCTTGTTACTGCTCTCTCAGAAAAAAAATTTAAATTCAAATAAAGATCATTTGACAGTTCACAGGAAACAAGACTCCGTGATGATGTGACACCTACAGCTTGTGACTTTCTAGGACACTCATACTCACTGCATTACATCAGAGTAATTCTGATAGCTCTGCCCTTATCCTTTTTAGACAAGTGATGAGGCAGGCAAAACATCACTTTCTGAAGTCTATCTGAGCTAGTTACTTCAGGGAGAGAGATCCATTCACAGTTAAATCCTCTTACTCAACACAGTGGTTGGCCGGCTGTTGTGGATACAACAAGGAGATCTGGAATAGCTGCAATAAACATAGCACGAAATGTAACTCCGAAAAATAATGGTAATAAAAATAGATCTTATGTACTTGCCACACTAAACATGCTTACAGGTTATTTTCAAATACAGATAGTGTGATAATAAAAATCTATCAGAAAGTTCAGCTGAGGTACAGTGCCATGAATAGGGAATAGCACAGAGCCATTTACCTTTTGGTTGGGCAAACCTCACTGAGTGAAAACAACTGCTGAAATCAGAGGAGTCTTAAGATTTTCAGAATCTGGCTTTGTACAAATGATTATGGGTGTCACGTTCACTTTTTGCAGAGTAATAAAGCTGACCACATCCAAATAATGACACGCTTGGTTTTTTTGACGTGTAAAATGCAATGGTATATAATTTATACAATTTGAATATCAGGATTCTGTATCACTTAAAATACAAAAGCATGGTTAATGGTAACTGTTTTTTAGAAGTTTCTTAAAACGATCCATGTGGTTCAAGTATAAAATTTTAAAAAAAGGCAGTATTGTTGGTCTTGCTATAAAACCTCATTAGTAGGAAATGGCACAACTTTGGAAAGGAAGATGCTCCCAAAGCTGTGATTATACTGACATATTTGGTATTGCACACCCTCTTCTGACAGAAAGTTACAATTTAGTAGGCAGAAATGGCTACATAACATCATTGTGAATTATACATTTTAGAATAACTTAATTCTTACAAGCAATTGTTCTTTATTAAAAATTCATTAATTTAAAATCACCACAATTCGTAACAAAATTATAAATAATACCAAAAGTTTTTTGTGCTGTGTGCTTTTAAATGGTTGTGTTTCCTAGGGAACTTACTGTTTAAGAGATTGCTGGTAATTCAAAAGTATTTATGAGATCAGCCACAGAATGGCTGAGGTGGACAGGTTCCTCTGGAGATCACCTCATCTCAACCCTCTGCTTAAAGCAGGGTAAGCAGGAGCAGGCTCCTCAGGGCCACAACCAGCCAGGTTTTGAATATCTCTAAGGATGGTGATTCCACAATCTCCCTGAGGAACCCATGTCATTGTTTGACCACTCTCACGATAAGGAAAGTTTTTCTCAACTTTAAACAGATTTTTGTTCATGGTTTATCCACTGCTTCTTGTCCTTTCAAAGGACACCACTGGGAAGAGCCTGGCTCCATTGTCTTACCTCCGCCCCATCAAGTATTTTTACACATTGCTAAGATCCTTCCTGAGCCTCCTCTTCTTCAGGTTGAACATTTCCAGCTCCTCTCTGCAGATCTCAGATGCTCCACACCCTTCACGACCTTTATGGTCCTTTGCTGGACTCATTCCAGCATGTCCCTATCTGTTTTGTCATGGGGAGCCCAGAACTAAGCTGTCATCTGGGGGTGTTTCATAAACGTACAAATATAAATTTTCATGCAAAAGTTTTAACTGAAATGTTATCCTTGGAATTTGAAATCCAGATAAGAATAGCAATGCTATTCTTCCATTAACCTTAACTGTACATTTAGAAATATACTATGTATTAGAGTAATCTTCCACAGCTTACAGAATACATAACTTCTTGTTCTGTGAGTAGTCATCTATGCCCAATGAAGACCATGACTGCCTCAGACAGATGGGCTATAGCCCAAATGTCCATCTAAAGAGTTAGTTGGAAGATTAATACTTCTATGATCTCATCTCAGGCAGGTTACAGCTATGCAACATGTGATAGAGTTTTGCAACTGATCCATACTGAATGCTTCTGACAGGTGAACAAGCACACTCTAGTCAGGAGTCCTTCTCCAATACTACTGAATGAATAATGTGTGCTTGCCCTGTTGAAGACAGGGTGCTCAATCTGCAGATCAGCATTTTTCTCCTAGCTCAGTGTGCCACAACATCCATCCATTGGAAAGCTGGCGTCTTTTAACCTCCTTAGTGCCTCAATGCCTAGGCCAAGTAGTAGGGCTGTTTGACTGGTATCTCTACTCAGATTAAGGGCAAAAGAAATTTCTCTCCCAGGCTTCACACTATCACATAGATAAACAGCAGAAGTATGCCTCAAACATGCCATTGAATTCAGGCTGCAAGAGAGGAGGAACCGAGCAATTACAGATCCTGAGCTTCAACAAGGTCATCCTGTTCTCAACCAACACATTATCTCGTTCTATTTTCCATGGACAGGAACAAAAACTAACCCAATTTTGACCCCTTTGTATTTCTGATTATCACCACAGCTGAAGAACAACATCAGTGGAGTTGATAGGCTTTGGACTGAAATTTAGAATTAAAATAGCTAGTCCTAAAGTTTATCAATGCCCATTGTATCCTGACAGTCATAGTGAAATCCACCCAAAGATGTTGATAGAAACCATCTTTTAAACAAACAGCTCAGCAGAAAATGTCACATGGATCTCAGCTCACTAACACAAAAGTCATAATCTGGATTCCTCAGCTGGCTGTATCTGGAAAGACTGCTGTGCCAGGACAGCATATTAGCTCACATCATTCCACAGTTATTTCAAGTGCTGTGTGCTACGTCTCCTAGCATGGATATGCCTTAAAATAACCATCAATTCCTGTGAGGAAGCGGAAATGCAAATCAATTAGAGAAATAATGATAGGGGCCAATAAGATTCAAATGAGAATAAAAAAGCTCTGAATGCATTGAAATAATGTCAAATGGCAGGTGATTGCCTCTTTATAGTGTTTTATACTGTAGGAACTGTGTGAGCATTTAGAAGCATGAAGATTGTTATGTTAACAAGGGGGGAACAGCTTTTTTGAACTAATGAAATGGACAGAAATGAAAAAATAAAACTTGAGGCACTGCAGAATGGGACACAACCGGGAGTTGTAGAATAAGATACTATTTTACTATGCTCTAGTTAGGAGGGTTTGGAACAAATGGGGAGTATCTTAATTCTGACTGATGTTCACCAGAACCGAGCCATCGACAGGATTATGCCACAAAACTCACCTTGTGAAATTGTGGGGACAAAATTATTCCAGATGATTCAGAGCAAAAGGAGGAAATCAATCCTATAAACAATTATATGTATGAGTAACTGTTCTCCCAGGGTTGTCCCACTGCTTTCAGTATGCCTACTATATAAGTGAACTGATGTGTATATAAGTGTTTGCCAGGATTAACATTTAATGAAGATTAAAATTTTCTCATGGCTGCTTATAACTCCATCCAGCTGATACAACTGCCAGGAACTGTTGGGGTAAAGGGATATGCGAGCCACGCTGCTTTTCTGTGATTACTCTCACTTATAAAAAGAGCTGTTGGAAGGAGGAGACATGGACAGCTCCTGTCTTCCCAGACAGGGAAGTTTGATACGAATCTCACAGCTGTTTTCTGCTGGGATAACGCAGCTGCTGCAAGGCAGACATAGAAAGAGCCTCAGCAGCACAACCAGGTATTTCAAAAGAGATAGTCTGGAACTTTTTTTTTTTGGTGCTTTCTGGGATGATGGAAATAAGAAGCATCACTTTATAAATTTCGGTATAAGCAACTAGTCAAACTTGCAAGATGCTTGAAAACATGTTGAAAGAGTTGCGTGCAACAATGCACTAAATTGCACTGTCAGGCACACACAGAAGACAGATGGAGATGCTCTGGGCCTACAAATATGGTTTAAAGGAATTGGCCCCATTTCTTCAGTGGAGCTTCTTTGAACATAAAATTAATGTAGTGAACACAAATGCAGACAAGCATTTGGTCATTTGGTCTTGTTTATAAATGCCCCATGGCTGCTCACTGAGTATGTCTATTATACAGCTGGGGAAAGAATTAAAATATGATTTATCAGGAGCCAAGCTAGCTTTAAGCAAGCCTACTCTGTTGTTGATAGTCAAGTTCAAGTAGCACTGAATTCAGTGCAGCTGATTGTTACAGGTCCAAAGTCAGTTCTTGGGAAGACATAAACTCCTGTAGCCAGACTGTTATACGTATGTCAACATTTTCAGTTTCAGATAATTTCTATGTCCAGTTCCTTGGTATCTTTGAATAGAAGCCAGTGGATTTAGCTATGCCCAGCTTTACAAACACTGAGCCCAAAGACCAGCTTTACACAGTAAAAGCATACAACTTTAAGCACAACTGGAATTTGTACTTCTCTCATATGGGTCATGCCGTTTAAATAATGGCAGAGGCAGTGCTACATAGAGTTGCTTTTTAGGAGAGGAAGGACCCAAAAAAATAATGCCCAGTTGAAGTGATAAAACAATAATCCCAGGAATGTCTCTGACCTCATGCTACTCTTACTAACAAATACTCCTTTAATAGTGGTGAATTAATGGTATCGAGCCCTGTGCAATCCAGCATGCAGCCTGTGAGATGACAGCGTTCAGACAGAAATATTCCACCTCCGTCAAGCTAGCTGGCTCCTATTATAGCACGGGTGTTAAACCATGCTGCTGAACAAGCTTTGGCAGCTATCATGCAAGCTTCCCAAGTGAATGAATCACAGCAGTAACGGGTGATTGAACAAGGGTATATACAGTGTGACTCCTTAATTTCTTTCAGCTTCACACTTCAAATCAATTGCAGCAAAGCTCAAATTAGATGACACTGAGAACTGCTTTCTGTTTCTTTCAATGCCACCCCCAGCCTGATCTTCTGTGAGAACAACAAAACTGTCGATGGAGGAATCTGCATATGTCCAGGTAGAAATACATTGTGGTGTTTTATTTGGACTCTGGAGCTGCTAGTTTCAATGTCTACATAAGAAAGGGTATCAGGTTGTGTTCTAGATTTTAAATGCAGGTATTGCTCATGTTTTACTCTTCATTGCATTGCAGAAGAACATGTCTAATCTATGACCAAGAAAAAATGAATATTTTATCTTTAGCACATTTTACTAGATCTAGACTAACTATATAGCAGGCTGCTTTCCAATGTCTAATTAACTTTGCTTTTACTTTTAAATAGCTTTTATTAGAATTAAACTAAATAACTTATTGGAAGAGAAAAGTAATTGTACAAAGCTGGTTTTGTCAAGAATTTGATTTTTTGCATGTAGTTCACACAGTGAAGAACAATCTGATTACTAGATTTCACTAACTGACTTAAAAACAAAAACCAAGTTGTGCCTTATTCTGCAACATTTGTGACGTGAAAAAAAGTTTGGAAGTTTGGCCTTGTGACAGGTACCAGGAGAAAAATTTACAAATATTTTCTTATATTTATTTACCTACATGGACCAAATATTTCTTTGTCTTCATTAAGTTTTTTTGTATATAGAAAATAACTGGAGAAATGGCAAAAGCACAGCTGCATGTACAGTCGTGTCTGATACCTGTGATGAAATGAGGAGGAAGAAATAACAGAATATGTGCCCCAGGAATAGACAGAAATTTCAAGGGTAGTTTCAGTAGAAATTTTGAAAATGCTATTTGAAAGACCTATTTTTGTTATTAGGATGCTACCGCCATCTCAAATTTCTAATGCAAGTTCTAGGACTGCTGCTGTAATAAAAGGCATGTTGCTAGAATAAAAAGCAATTCCTAAGCAATTGCAGCATCTGCTAAATTATAAAGCCAGATGTTTTTCTGAAAAAAAAAGAAGAAAATTAATTCTAAAACTTCTGAAAACAGAAGTTAAACTGAAAAAAGTTTGTCTATTTTGACAGTTACCTGTTTCCTGGTTTGTTTTTTTAACCTAGAATTTTGGAGTCATGATTTTGCCACATCAGACAATAAAATCCATTCCTAATATTTTAACTCAATTTTCTTACAGACAGATGCTACTTATTGTGATCTGTATTTTAATCCTGTGCTGCCTTCTGTTCCAGGAGTAGAACCAGAGTGAACAATTTCATGTATCAATTTCTATGCACTTATGAAATACTGATATGTTTAGTCTTTGAAATATGATGATATTCCTCAAAAGAAGCCAAAAGTAATGAAGATAATTTTTTCGCATATCATTTTTTAAGACCTCTGTAATGCCTTGAATTTTTTTCTTTGCTAAATATTATCCCTATATAGGCTCTGAGACTCCTATGTCATCTGCTGTTTCCTGTACTATCAACTCCAGATATTTCTGCATCTCTTAATTTCTTCCCAAGTTCTCTGTAAGGCCATTTACAAACCTCTCCTCTTACAATCTTCTTCTTGATGCCAGGAGCTATGTTGCTATCTATGGTCTATTGCAGATAACGAAGCATCACTGTATCAAACTTACAGCCTTACTTTGCTTGGTCAGTATCTGTAGTTCTAGGATATGTTCTGTGATATACCACAAAAATGTGATGCAACTCAATATGCTGGGCTGCCCTAAAGGGAAAGGGAAAAGTGCATGCAGGGAAGATTTTTCTGGACCTCCTTTTTGAAGAGGCTGCAGTGAACCCCAGTTTACTTCAGTAAACTATCTTAATATTTACAGAAAGTAGTGGCAGCGGTCAGTCTCCGTTTCGCCCTTTGCCAAGGGCCCTTGGGATGTCTCCACTTCCCCACCATCAGGCCCTCACATCTATGGCAAAATGCAGTATCAGGTTTTTTTCCTAGTTAATGAAAATAATGTGCTTCTAACATACCACTGCACTGGTTGTTTTCATAGAAGAGGTAAAGAAGCTGAAATATTTTGCCATGATTGCTAAATACGCCTCTGCCATGCAAACAGCTGCACAGATGGTGTGAGACAATGATCCCTAACTGAAAAGGATGTTCGAATTTAATCAGTAACATCGACCCTTTGTTATTTGCTATCATACTAAAACCACATGCATTCTGGGAAGTAAACAGCTTTACCCTATATGATGTATGTTTTTTATGGAGATGACAGCTAATTTATTAGGTTAGCACTTCAGAATTTTTGACCTTGACTTCCTTCAGCTATGGTTTCTAAATTTTGTTCACCATGACAGATTAGTGGGAATGTACTGTGTGTATCCACTGTTGGAGCTGCTTCATGGTTTTGAGCTCAAGTACTTGAGCAGATGTCTTTAACATGCTAAATACTGCATTCTTCCATTACATGAGGTATCTTAGTTAATAATTCTTGACATAAATGCTGAGTGTCTTGACGTTTAAATGTCATGATCATCAGAGTCATGGTGATTCAGGTATCTTTCTCGACCTACAGAAAACAGTCTAAGTGGCTTCCTGCATAATGTTACTTATCTGATCTTGCATTTTAAAGTATGCATTTATTAAGATGATAAATAGTAGATGTTATTAAAATGATGTACTAGAACTATATTCTACATTTCAGCTTAAAAAAAAAATCTTTTATTTTAAAGGGCCTGTTGAATTTGCTTCCTAAACTTTGATAGAGAGGTGGACAACTTTATTTCATGAACAGTGACTTTACAACTGAATTTTAGTATCATACTAGAAAGGGGCAAATTTCTTGTACAAGTAATGAAGGAACTGGTGCATAAATGCAGAATCTAGAACTGAATCCAGTCCAAGCTCAAATTTCACCCATCAGAAATAATGCATGTGCTTTGTATACACATTACTGATGCCGGAGTTTGCTGCTGTGCTTCCAATCCTGTAACACAGAAGATGAGGCTCCCTCTCATCGACCCTAACAATTGAACAACCCATGGCACTTTTCTGCCTTTGACGGGTGTTAACATTGATAATGATATTCCTGCCAACCTACGGCTCAGGAAATTACATTTTTCCTCCCCGTATTTCCAAATGGATATTATGGCTCCAGTTCTCTGTCCAAGGCTGATAACCAGTGCTGCTGGAGGGTTTAAAATGGCCAGGTTCATAAACTGAAACAAGTTACTCTGTCAGCAGCAGCAGCGTACAAAAGATGAAAGATCATTCTTCCATGCACGCCCTCAAAGGGGACCTCAAAGGTCTTTCACGCCTTCCACCTCCTTGGATCCGGCCGTGGTCGCTCCAGCCTCCGCTGGACATCGGGCCAGCACGGCTGCGGGGAGTTGGCACCTGCTGAGGGAAACCATCTTCCTCTCAGCAGGTTACTCTGTCAGCAGCAGCAGCGTACAAAAGATGAAAGATCATTCTTCCATGCACGCCCTCAAAGGGGACCTCAAAGGTCTTTCACGCCTTCCACCTCCTTGGATCCGGCCGTGGTCGCTCCAGCCTCCGCTGGACATCGGGCCAGCACGGCTGCGGGGAGTTGGCACCTGCTGAGGGAAACCATCTTCCTCTCAGCAGGATGGTTTTTCTTCTGTCTCTGTCTGCCAGCGGTGTGGGAACGAGAGCTGCAGGGACCGCGGCCCCCGCAGCGAGCGGCCGCAGGTAGCGCCTCACAGCTCCGCCACGGGGCCAGCGGGGGGGCGGGGGGCCCCGCCCCG
>NW_008236217.1:8534123-8543485 GCF_000691975.1 Corvus brachyrhynchos | reverse complement strand
TCTGCTGCTGCTGCTGCTGCTGCTTCAGCGCTTCTGCAGAGCGCCCACGGACCGAGAAAGTGCTTCGATAAGAAATCTCTAGTGGCTGCGGTGGGTAAGGCAGTGTTTTGTGGGCGCTTTGCAATTAAAGCAAATCGTTTCCTTCGCCCCCAGCCTCGCAGCAGTGCGGGTGGGTGTGTCGGGGCACTGCCGAGCCCGGCTCTCGGGGTCGGGCCGGAGGTCCGGGGGCTGCAGAGACGAGGGGGAACAGCAGCTGGAGCCCGCGGGAGGCTGACGGAGCGTGACCTGTGCTCCTCGACTTGTGAACTGCAGCGATGGAAGCGCTGCCCTCTGGAAGGGTGTCTCGTGTTTATAGCAGCCTTGATTAAAATCGGGTTTTCTTTAGAGTGCCGGTAAAACAGCAGGGTCACGGAGTATCGCTGCTGGCGACATTGCAATCGATAGTTGTAAGAAGATGGGGTTTAAAAAAAAATAAAGAAAAAGCGTTCACAAAGAAGTGTTGTGATGCTTCAAAGCTTTCTGCAACTGCTGTCACCTCCTGAATATGCTGAGCTGCAGATTGGCTTTTTGCAAGTCTCCATCTGTGTCCTGCTGAGAGATGGGGATGCAAATTACTTTATGCTTTAGTGTTTCCAGCTGGCTGTAGAAGTATTGCAGAAGTCCACGTTATTAATTCCGTGGCAATTATTTCTCATTTTAAAATAACATCCTGTTGATGCACTTCACTTCTCACTAGGAAGCATTCAGGAAACGTTTTTAAAACGCTTGTGTGATCAATTAGTACTGTAAGGCAGTAGTCAGGTGCACTGTGTACCAGGTGTGCTGTGCAAAAAATCTTCTGTCGTGTTGCTGAGATGGTTCTTGAATATTGCGAGCTGCTGCTTTGTATTGATGGAATAAAAGGGAAGTTGTGATGTGCTCCTGTTTGGGTCAAGGCTATGGAGTTAACAATGCCTTTGAGTTTGCATTAATGATTTGTTTTTCTGTCATGAGAATGCCAAAATCAGAAGATATATAAAACTAATTAGATTTAACAGAAATATTATGAAATACAAATGCTATAGGGCAGCTGAATTAATAAGCTTCTAAGTTACTTTTTCAAGGACTCTTCAAAGACTTAATATGTCCAACAGCATGACCCTAGACCTGGGCTGTCTTCATGTAGAAGAGTAATCTTCAGAGGCTGCATGGAAAACACCCAGGCATTTCCTGTGCAGGGCCATTTCTGACCTCTGCTGGATTCTGCTTATTACAGGACAGTTTATATGAGTCGGATGTGGGTGTGGATAATGTGGTGACAACTTCACCCAGCAAATGAAAATTGAATTAGTTACTTCAGAGTGAGCTGGTGGGTGGGAAGGGGATGTCTCAAAACAATTAGGTAGCCTTAATTTGTGTAGGGTAATGCATATACTCCATCCACTGTGATTCATTTCTCTGTGTACTCTGTGTCCCAACTTCACACCTGCTTTAGAACACAATTGCTTCTCTGGCTTCATGCAGCACTTGCTTTTACTTAAATGTAATACAAGTAAAGTATCTGAAGCTTTTTCAAACATGATTACTGTCGATTTAAATTTTGGAGTCATCGTTAGATGTTTATTCTTGGGGCTGTGAGGTTAGAATTTTGTTGAAATCAGTTTATTTTGCCCAGGCTTGGGCAATTGAAATCCATTTGATGGCAGATAGCTTTTAATCCTGTTTGTAGAGTATGAATGTGTTCTTAAGATAATGAGTTCTGGCTAGTGCTAAAGTGCATTGCTATAATGCATTCTCTTTAAGTTAACTTTAGTTCTGATGGAGAAGTATTCAGTCATTCTGAATTAGCAATACACCTACATTTGTTAAATAAACAAAGCTTATTGATTTGTTGTTTTGAGACTGCCTCGTGTGAGAAATCTGCTTGTCTTTGTGTGAGGATTCTGTCTTGTTAGAATATAAATGCAATAGTACATTTTGTAAACTGAAGGCAAGCATAAAATATATTTATGGCTTTTTTTGAATTACATAGTCCTTGATCAAAAGCATTTGATTGGGAATCCCTCTCCAAAAGCACACTGTTTTTCCCAGGCCTTCTTTTCTTTCTTGAAATGGACTTTGGGGTGGGGGAGAGAGGGGAGGCAGCTCTAAACTGAAAAATGCTCAGGGAACCTGCAAGCAGATGTTGATTTTGAGAGACAATTGCTCTTTGACCCTGGATAGCATGCAGTAGTTATGGATGAGTGAAGGATACTACTGAAAAGTTTTGTGGAGAAGTCACATTTAAGTATCAATCGTGATTAACAAAACAAGTGGAAAGTTTTCAAGATAAGATGTTTCCACTTAGATAATTTAGAATGCTAATTAAAACAGATGTGTTTGGTGCTTCTTGATTATTGCCCATAGGCTTTAAATTTCCCAAGCCCAATTTTAGGCTTTCCCAAGAATTTTCTGGCACAAAATCCACTACAGAGAAAAATGAGGCCTTAAGCATGTCCTTTGTTGGGACTTTGCTCTTTGCTTGGGAGCACTGCAAAGGCATGAAGAGCCATAGGACTACCATAACTTGTGCCTTGACTGCTTGTAGCCCTCTTTTCTCCTGGCATACATCCAGTGCAAGGGGTGAAGGAAGGACCAAGGCTGTGAATAAAGTGGGACAGAATTGTGAATTATGTGGAGGCTTCCTCCTTGCTGGGGAACTTTTCAGTAGTCTGTCTATCAGATTTGTTGTCTCTAGGATGACAATGAATTGGGCTGTCAGTCTGCAGTATCTGTGGTTTGGGGGAAGCCTGAGGTTATGTTATGAATTGTGCTCAACATATTTTCCTGCTTGCCAAACTATCTGTGTGTCTGATAGTATATGAGCAGTGAAAGAGTTTCAAATCATTTTATTAAGATCGTAGTTTTAGTAGGAAAAATGATTTAAGTATATAGAGCTTTGCCACAGTTTTTTTTCCTCCGTGCATTTAAATGAGGTAAGATGTAATCTCTATTCTACATGTATTGCATTTTCTTGTTTACATGTGCAAGATTGGGATGAATGACTGATTGCTCCACCTACACACAAACACACATGAAGTGCTGGTTGCGATGTGTTTGGCATTTGTAGCAGTAAGGATTAGTCTGTGTTGTGTGGCTGCTTGGGTTGTTTTTATGTCTATTAATTAGTGCTGTCTGTGTCAAGGTTGGTTTTACTGTTATGTAAGCTAGTGAGATTTACCTTTGTGGAATGCAAACTGTGCTGTGATGAAAACAAATCTACTGAATTTAAAGGAAAGCATAAGGGATATGCAGTAATTCTTACTTCAGGGAGCTAATTTGGATTTTTAGAGGCTTACAAAGATTTGGCTTCCATGACAACCACATTTCTTAAATTATATACAAACCATTCTTTTAAACTGCATCTAAAATGCATTTAGAAGACAGTTTTTCATACTACCAGCTGCTAGTCAATAGCGTGTTGACCTCTGTCAGCGCAGGAATCTCAGCTCATTTCTTCAGTGGCGTGGTTGGATTTGCTGTTGCCTGCAACATTTATGTTTGCAGGACTGTTACTTTCCTTCAGTTTTATTCTTCTCTCAGATGTTAACTGCACTGATGCTACGTTTAGTCTGTAATTTATTAACTAAATAATTTTTGAATTTTAAAAAATAACTCAGAAGCTTATTTATTTAAAGTGTTGATAATGGTCCCATGCTCACTCTCTGCTTACTGCAAATGTAAAGCCAAATGAGAATGTTTGTTTTTAACATCTGAATTTGCGTGTTAGTGAGTTGACAAATGTTCACTCGTGTCAAGTCCAAGAACCCTGTGTGTAAAGTCACATTAATTTTCCATGAAACCTGATCAGGTTTATTTTGGAGCCAGACAAGATGGGATGTAAGTATTGTCCTGATGAATGTCTCCTGCTGTCTTAGGGTAGAAGGAGGAAGGGAGAAGTTCTGTTCCTTCTGTGTCCTGCTGATATTCAATGGTGTCATGTGTTGCTTTCTAATGTGGTATAAATGTATGGTTTATTCTGCCCTTGGCTTACATGTGCTGCTCGTTTACTTGCTGTTGCTTTTCCTGAGAGCAGTATTTGTAAAGGTTTTCACCATTTTGGCTGTAGAACATCCATTCAGTAAGTGATAACAAGGCCACAGTTACTCATGCCTCTATTACTTCTTGACCTCACTGTAGAACTCTCCATGGGCATGACCACTGAGCTTTTAGGATGCTCCAAGTAGTGCAGAGTACTGAAGTCCCATTGCATTGCACAGATTTTCCAAAGGTCACACACAAGAAGTCCAGTATGCAGTGCTTAGACACCAGCTTCTACTGAAAACCTATTTAACTTTCAGTACTTCACCTTCAGGGTTCCTGTAGACTTTGACTTTATCTAAATGGCGAACTGAAACTTTGGGATCATAACCAGTTGTTAGCTTTTTCTTATCTAGGAATGGAACTTTCTGCCGGAAGAATAGAGTGTGTGTGGGAGAATGGGGGAAGAATGGCTGTTACAGATCTTTTTATCTTTTATCACAGGTCTGTGCACTTCCCAGTTTATCACTTTTATATATGATATATTTATAGTTGAACCTAGCAGCTTAACAATCTTTTATATTAATTTTATATATCTCTTTTCCCAATAGAATGTAACTTTTCTTGGTGTAGCTTAAATTTTCCAGAAAATCCATGCAGATGTGTTAGTGCAGATTTTTCATAAATAGTTCTTAATTAAATATACTTTACTCTTTTGGTGTGTGTCTTGAGACTTGGGATCTGATCTGTGCAAGTGCCAAGAGCTTAATTGCAGCACTTACCCTTTGGATTGATACTGTGCTGTGTAGTGCTCAAACATCATTAGTGAGGAAAACATATTTCAGAGATTCTTATTTAAAAAACAAAAAGTCAGTTTAAATTCCCAAATATGAGCTAGGGTTCAATTGAGGTTGAAAAAGTAGCACTAATAGAGAAGCATGAGGACTGGAATCAACGAATATTTTAACATCAGTTGTTCGGTGAAGAGAGCTGGATACTAGCTGGGGGGTGAAGCTCTCTTAGCTCCTGTTTCTACAGTTCTAACCTTTGATCCATTTGCAGCCTCACTTGGCAGGCTTGAACATGGATGTGGAAACCTAACAAACCCATCAACATTTTCACACTCTATTACATGTTATAGAACAAGGGTAGAATTAAATAGGCTTTTTTTCTTTTGAAATAAAATACGCGTGGTTTTTATCAAATGATCTGTTGGGGACAAGCTCAGAAATGGATCTACTGTAAATGCTGTTACATCATAGTTCAAATTTGTATGAAAACTTACAATAATCCAAGATGGAAAAATGAGTTAAGTTTTCTCTGTTCTCAAATTTGCTACTAAAAAAGAACAGACAGTTCTGAGTATTTTTTTTTTCTGAGATGAGAACATGAAGAACTGCCAAAGCTTTTATAAAAGCTCTATTTCATTTATTTTTTAATACTTATTTCTAGTTGGTATAATTTGCAGAAGAAAAATGACTTCCTTAGATCATCTAAATATGTCTCAGTAGTGCTTATCACTACTTGCTATGAAAAGATATGATGAATACTACTTTGCATTCTGCTTAATTTATTTTTGAATCATTGTTTGACAGTTTCGTCTTTTTGAGGTTTACCATGTTGTTCTAATCAGCCGAAAGGTGCTTCAATACCTCACCATTCTTTCAATAGCTTTTATTAGATTTTTCTGTGACTTTGTCTTTCTTTTGTAAATATAATAACCACATATAGAAGCTTCTGCCCAGGAATAGAGGAGAATTTTAGGAAAAGTGCCAAAGTAGTAGTAATTTGAAGAACTGACTCTGGTAGCTTCCAGATCTTGAGAAGCAGACAGTTGTGTTAAAATTTTTCTGTTAAACTAAAATTTGCTAATAAGTACATTAGTGCTGTAAACAAATTTGTAAAGCCTAGTCAGACATGTGCTCGAGGTCTACTGTAGAAATGAAGTGTGTTCACACTTGCTGGGTCCTTCTGTTCTAATTAAAGAGCTTAATTGAGAGTTACCAAGGAGGAAAAGTTGTTGCTGGGAATCAATTAAAGTTTAACTGTTGAGCTCAAAGCTGTGAATTAATCTTTTTCCCAGTAATGACTTTTATTTTTTTCCTCGGCAATTTCTGGAGAAATAGTGGTGATTTTGTCACAGTGAAGTCTCGCTCCAAACCACTGTTTGTGTTGCAGCAGAAATACTTGCTTTATACTGCTCCCTCAGCTGATGTGGAATTTATTGTACTTAGTTCTTAAGTGTTAGCAGGGCTGTTGTAATGTAAACCTGTAGTTTGCAAGAGGGTGGCATGGGTTTCATAGCAGCCTGAGTGTGTGCATTTGTGCAGCCCTACTACAGTTAGTGTTCAAAGATAAACAAGGTGTAAACAGTGAGCAGAGCGGGGCTTTTAAAGGGCTGCTCTTATGTCCTGACAATTTGCTAATGAAGTTTTAGTGTTTCTGTCATTATTTCTATGTTCACAAGCCCTTGTTCTTAGGTTAATTTATAAAAAAGCTACTGGAATGATGTAATCAATCAGTTCTTCGTGGTGGTACCAATATTACCTTAAGCATCTTCCTGCCCAAGTGTTCTGGTTTTATTGTTGCTGCAAGTAAAAATCTTCATTAGTTTTGTGGCTGACTCAGCTAAAAGTTACTGTTCTCATCTTCTAACATCCCTCTCTTGCCCTCCCTCAACTAGGAATGTCTGCCATATGAAACTTGCTAGCGTGACATTAAGTACATTTGGCTGCCTAATCAAAATTAAAAGTGGCTGAAGTTGGAAAAATCCTGCTAACAAAGGCATACCAGCTGAGCTGGATTGTTTTGGCAGCACCAGTGAAGAGCCAGTGTTGGTACTTTAAGTTATACATGTGCATCTTGGGTGCTGGTGACTTTTGGCAAAGTATCTGGAAAGCAGAAGGGACAGAGAGTCGTGTAAAATTGCTTCATGTGCAGCCAGAAGAGAGTGATTGAGAGCATGACTTCACTTAACACTCAGCAGGTTGCCTTCTTCCCCCTGCTCTCTCTACAAGAGAATGCCAGGTTCAGGAAGGATGTAGTGGAGGACCTTGGCTGTCATGGGGCTGTGGGGTTTTTGTGTATATTGTGTGTATTGATCTGACAGGTAAATGGTGCACCAAAAAATTAATGGTTTTTTTCACTGTCACGTTGGTGATTGAGGTCACGTGATTGTTGCCTTCTGTGCAGAAGGGATGGCAAAAGGGTCAGGGATGTGCAACCTGGGAAGCAAAAGGTACGCTGGAACAGGTTCCCCTTCTTGTATCATCTTACTGTGACTGTAGTGTTGGTAATTTCTGAGGGTCTTTACTGTAAAAAGTTGTGTGAATAGCATTACATTTCATACCTGATTAAATTTCTTTTTTTAAATATTGCTTCCTTTTTTGTTCTCTTAGAAGTATTTGTGCTGTAAGCTGTTTTAATGCAAACTTAGATTTTGTAAGACTTGCATATGCAGACATACTAGATGAAAGATGCACGTGCTTTTTTGCATTGTGTGTCAGGAGTAAATGGTAAAATTACTGTCTGTTATAAATAAATTTTTTGCTCTCCTTTCCTCCTGTCCAGCTATCATCTTTTTTCTCCCAATATGCTGGTTGTTCATTCCTAGACTGCAGAGATAAATGGTAACATATCCTGCCTTCCCCTGATTCCTCTGGAAGAAAAAAAAATGTAGCTATGTATAGCTGAATTTGAATTCTAATATTTCTTAAAACTGAAATTGTTATGCTGGTACTGTATCTTCCTTAAAATGTAATTTGAAATACCTAGTACATACAGAAATGCCATAGATTTCTGCCTTAAAATATTGTTTTAAGACAACAACATGACAAAGTAATTTTTTGTTTACTTAGATTACCTCCAGTCATTATTTTAAAAATCTGTCTCCTTCAAACTTTCTTCTAATTTAAAGACAAGTTTTAAGTTCGTTTTTTTTTCCCCATTCATTTTAGCCTTTACATTGGTGTGCCTTACATATTACCTGCTTTTATTGTTAGAGAAATCAATGAAAGGTTGAATGTGACCCTCATAAATCAATTTATGTCTTAACTTTCAGAAGAGCTGGGAAATGGATGCGTGTAACTGGACAGGATTAGTCACCTGCTGTAGAAAGGAAAAATAGTGCCAATATACGGGTGATCATAGGAATACACAAACTGAGGTAGAGAAGCCTGCTTGAAAAGCAGAAATTAAAGGAGTTATCAGTCTTGCTTTTTAGTTGCCAACTGAAGGAAGAGTTGCAAAGGCAACAAGTTAATTTAGAGAAGAATGTTACTATTTTGTTCTTCCTCCCTGCTATTTTTTTTATACAGTCTTCATGCCAGAAGAAATGGTACTCTGAGTTCCCCTTTTCCAGAATAAAAGTGCAGTTAGATGATTTTCTGCCAGGCTTTTTTGTCAAGTTAAGTTATCCAGATGTCTCTTCTAGAGTAAAGTAATGCCTACAAGATCCTTGTGAGATAGAAACTTGGAACTCCAAAGCTTTTGTTACCGCTCTCTCTTCCAGCTTAAAGCTGCTTTCAGATCTTTTTTTTGTACTGGTGGGATGTGGCGTATGTTCTCTCTAAAATTTGGAAAAGCTACAGGTAATATATATTCCTTCCAGTTCCTTATCCAAAACCATGGATATTCATTTGCCAAGCAGGAATTTGCCAAAAGTAACAAAGTTTTTTCTCAGGAGGAAGCTGGTCCAGGCTTTGATAGAGATGTGGTACTTTTTGCAAGTCTTAATTTCATTTGCCCTACGTAATTTGAAGACTTTTCTGGTTTTTTTTAAATTTTTACACTAGAACTTTAAGGAGAACTATATCTGCAGTTTATCTTTGTGGTAGTGATTCTGCTGAGAAAAACCCCTCAAACTTGGTACTTTTCTATAGCTTACCCAAATTATACTTAGGATAACGAATTATGAAGCCAGACATATTCTTAGTTTCAAGTTGAATTCAATTATACTGTTAAAAATCTTACCAAGTATTTACCAAGTTTGTAACAATAAGAACTATTAATATGTTGATAGCAAGGACATGTTATTTATTGATGACTAAGATTTAACATTGACTACTCAGAAATACTGAGCTCAGGCATCTAAGATTCAAATGTGAAAACAAAGGTCACGTATTTTCATTCCTCTATGTCAGTGTTAGGTTTTAATATGAACACTATGTTTGTCTGCAGTCTCTGGAGGTATAATGACAGGAAGAATATGTGACATGAATACTATTTGAATGTCTGTGCTCATCACAGAATTTTCATATCCTGCTAACAGGCTATTTTTTCCCACCTGTAAGTGCTGTGCCAGACTTAGAATGCATTTAGCAAAAAAATACAGTTTTATTTGTAGAAACTGTGCACATTCCTGC
>NW_008236217.1:8531574-8534044 GCF_000691975.1 Corvus brachyrhynchos | reverse complement strand
AATATAATAAGAACCCCCAACAAGATCTTTTCCTTGCCTTCTGCTGAAGACTTCCTTTTGCTGCACTTAGGGCAGTTTATAGTAAATGCAGTAACATCAGGCACTTCATTTTTGTATTCACATGTGTTGCATATCTTTGAAAATACCTTATTCAAAGCTGGATTTTTAGTCATTTCTGCTTTCAGTTCAGGAACCATTCAGAACCATGTCCATTCATTTAAGCTTACAGCTTCCCTCAGAACATAATGTTTAAAAAGTGATTAAAATATAGGGGTGCATGATGCTTTCCTAATGTTGGAACGTAACACTATGTGTTTACACCAGGTAGCTGTCCTGTATTGTAGTAGAACTTCAGGTTTTTTCATCTTGTTTTCCTGATTTGGTTGTCTAATCCTCAGTCTTTTTTACCCAAGGTGCTACTGATTGCTTAGTGAAGTTCCTTTCTTGTGCTGTTGGTCCAGGAGTACCTTTACATTCTCTTTTGCTATAAAATGAAACCTAGTACTGCCCCACAGAAATTGGAGCTTCTGATTCCACAGTTTTGCTGTGTGTGGTGTTTAGCAGCACTGACTGCATACTTTATTGTTTCTCTGTTTTAACAGGTGCATAGGTGGGTACTTAAAAATTCTGTTTGCTTTTTGCATAACCAGCAGCTGTTGGGTGATGACAGTTCTTGTCAGAATATTGTCTGAAAAAGACTGGTTGTGACTACCTTTAGGGAGAGCTACCTTAACTTTAACAAGATGTGTTTGGCAGTGTGTAGTGCCTGTGTTTTCTGCTACTTTTGCTGACTGGGAATGTGCATTGCTAAGAGCAGACCAATGTAGCTTTGTCTTCCTGCATTAATTATCAAGCTGAATCTGAGTTAAGGAGTATATATTTGAAAAATAGACACTTTACTTTTAAAACAAAGCCACTGAATGTCAAGAGCTGGTACTTGGTAGTTTGGTGCTGGACCCTGTACAGATATTGCAGTTCTTTGTATGAAAATGGCAGAGGGCCATAAGAAGTGTTGAGAAAGAGCCTTACTGATTCCTGCAAGGTGTGATGGCTTTGATACTGCAGGCAGCTGTTTACAGCAGCAGTCTCTGGAGTGCACAGCTTCCAAACCATTGTGGTGGGTGATTATCCCAGCTACTGTGTGGGAACTGCCTAACTCAAATTTATTGCTGTGTGCTTGTAGTCCAGTCAGTTGACCTCTACTGCTCTGATCCCCAACAAGCTTTTAAGCTGCATGTGGGATGATAAACAGTAGCTGAACCTGACTTAATTATGTAAGTGCCTAATGTATTTGAACTCCTGCTTCTGAGGAAGGTGGCTGATATAAACGGAAGAGTAAAAAGGTGCTTCCCCTATATAGCTGTCACAGTTTTTAGGATGCCCTCTCGTTAATGGTTGTTACAAACTTTGCAAGCTTCAGGAAAGTGCAAAAGTTTGTATTGGTTAAAAATTGTGTTCCTCAGTGGGACTTTAGCCTAATTAATTGTAACATGTTCCCATGTGATCCTCAGTGGTCTTTTCATTTGTTAGTTTATTTTTAGTGATAAATGAATGTATTTTTCCAAAGGTTGTGGCCTTTATCAATAGTGGTGCTTACCAGACTTTTGCTTCCTATCCTGCTGCTTCAAATTTCATACCTCTATTTCTGCCCCCCTTCCTATTTTTGTTTGCAGGCCTTTAAAATCCAGACGAATTATCTTGGTTTTCATGACTGAGCTGGAATTGTCCATACATTGCCATCACTTTTACTTAGTCAAAAAAAAAAAAAAAAAAGCTGTTGTTGTATAGAAGTGCAAATTAAAGAAATTATGTATTCTGTCTTTTCAGATTCTGGTTGAAACATTCTTGGTTTGTTGGGGGTTTTTTTTTGGTGCATTTCTGAGCTGTTAAGTTGTTTTGCTTTGGTTCTTGTTTTTACCATACTGCTCTTAAAACTTTCCCAATATTTATGATTTATGCATCCTGGCTACAGTCTTATATTCCGAGGGTAAAATTCTAAGAAGCATTTTTGTCATTAAAATTGAGGCTTGGAAACTGTAAATAGACCATGAAAATTGTGCACGTCTAGTTTTCCTTGTAGGGATTTGGTTTAGGCTGTTATTGGCAAATAGTAACAGCAGTTGTCACATTTCTAGCTTTCACTTTTTGTGTGTTAAGCATAATTAAACTTTGGATGGTTCTCACTTGCTGTGGGGGAGAAAACCTGCATGTCTTGGTAGCTATGAAGAAATTAGCCTCAACTAATGTTTCTCAACTCTGGTTCCAACAGTATTTAGGAACCAACAATTCTATCTAATAACCAACACTATGATCTGATTCAGGCTTGCCAGCACTGCATTGTAGAGATTGGCAGATTTAATTAGCCTATGGTTAGTTCATGACAGCAAATAACACACAAACATTGTAAATGCTGCAGTGTCAGTAATCTGTAAAAATCATAATTGATTTTAACACCAGAGTCTTCCTGCTG
>NW_008236217.1:8528958-8531553 GCF_000691975.1 Corvus brachyrhynchos | reverse complement strand
TAGATGTCTTGTGTTTTCTGGGTGAGAAAAATTAATCCTACCATGTCAAAGCTGATGTAGCTGCTTTAGTTCAGACCCTGTATGTTTAGTGCATTGTTGTACCCTAAGGCTTGCACTGATGAAACTGAATCTTTGTGTTAATTGGCACTGATTTGAGGTATAGTCTTTGCACACAAACCCTAATCTGAGTATGGTAAAATTTTAAAAACTTGGTTTGCAACCTGTGCCTTCCTCTCTCTGAGCAGACCAGCCAGCTTTGGTTAGATCATCTCACCAGCTGCTAACAAGAGTGGTTCTGTTGTTATGAACGAGGGCACGGTTGCTTGTTTTGTGATATGATTTCAAGTGCTGCATGTTTTGTGATGCCTGCTATGCTTTTTATCAAAGAACGTTTTACTAAATTACCCAGAAAAAAAAGGCTGAATGTTAAGTAAGTCATACTGGATGCCACTGTATAGGTATGTGTGTAATTCATGTGTGAGGTTGGAGGGTGATTTGGATACTTCTGGCACTCCTGCCCTCTCATCAGACATAGCAAGAAACAAACAAGGTAGAATTATAAAATCATTTAGGTTGAAAAGGACCTCTAAGATTGAGTCCAACAGTAAAGTAACACATTCAAGTCCACCAATAAACCATGTCCTATGAGGGCCACACCTACAGGTCTTTCAAATGCCTCCGGCAATAGTGGCCAAAATAACCATCTTATGTTCTTTAAAGATCAGTTAATTCAGCCTGGTGGAAAGGTTTGATTGTTACGTTCTTCGAAGAGGTTGCTTACTTATAAACAGAGGGAAAACAGTGTTTTCTCTGGTCTTTCCTAATGAGGTAACTTGTCCTAGTTTAAAACTACCTTGGAGACCTAACATGAGTGCTTGCAGGATCTGTTCTGCCAGCCTCCGCAAGAGCATCAGCACCCCACCCTCTGCCTTGCCAGGCCAGTGAGATCACTGAAAAAATAAGTGGCTCCAGAAGCACTGGAACTAATGACTTTTGTTTTATGTGGTTTAGTCTCTTGTGGTTGATTTGTCTTTGGCAAGATCAGAGGGGTGTTCTCTGAAGTGTTTTTTGCAGTAGGGCTGTTTGCAAGTTCTCAGAAATAAAGCTCTTCTGGTCTCCAAAAAGATGTAAACTTGAGTTCCACTTTCCCAGCTCAGCACTTACAGGATCTGTTTCTCTTACTCATCCACCTATTTTCACAAGATCTGTAGGAACAAATGTAAGGCTTGTTTTTATATTTGGACAGTGGGGGTTGTTTAAATCAGATTGCTAAGACACAGTAACAGTGTGATATTCAAAGGCAAGGAAACCAGACTAAAAGTATTGGTGATTCTGTGTGGTTGTCGTTATGACCAGATTGTAGGGCTCTCCGTAGACTCCAGGTGGTGCTGCGGTACCAGCTGGGTAATTTTTCTTGGGTAACCAGTAAGGTTTATCTTCAGAAGTCGGTGAACTTGCCTATTGCCTTCTCAAAGCTGAAGCAGTAGAGTGAGAAGAGTAAAGTGAAAAGAATATTTCAAACACTAAATGTTTCTGTGGCTTTGCAGAGAACATAACTCTTCTGCATGCTAAGGTATTTATTTCTGTTTGTAGCTAAAGGCCAAGAAAAAGTACAGTATCTGTGTTTTGTTTGTTTTTGTTTTGTTAGCCTTACTGCTGTTCTACTAGCTGGAAATATTCTGACATATTTCTTGCTGCAGTAACTCAGACTTATTTCACCAGAGCATAAGTAACATTCCTTGTCTGCCCCTAAAATAGTAGCAAGTAAAATATAATCTGTGATTTGAGTGAAATTGAAGTTATCGGATACTGATGCGATCTTGCACTGATTTAGATCGACTGTTTCTTTGCCTCAGAGTCTTTTACTAGAGTCAAGAGTTACTGAGAGTTCTGTAGAGTCAAGTGTTTGCACACCTGCTTCCAAAATAAGTGAGGGAATACAGGCAAACCATTTCTTTTCTTTCTTTGAAAATGGGGTGTGTTCTTCTTCCTGATACGTGTTAAAGCAAGAGAATTTCATGTATGGCACCATTGGGGAGTGATAGTATTTATATATGACATTAATGGTATTAATATAGTTGATGTTAAAATCTGTGAAAAATACTTTCAGATCTCCTATGCTGGGTAAAAGTTTCGTGAAGGGTGGGAGCATGATTTTAGAAGTTGCCTTTGTGGTATGCGGGGTTTAGGGGGTGGAGAATGGAAGGGAAGACCTCTGCTGTTGTCCTTGCTGCTGATTAGATTAAACGTTTTGCATTATGTTTGTATACTCGAACCTTTGTTTATTTCATGCGCCTTTTAGTTTAGGCTTGCCACAAGTCTTTTCAGAACGAAATGTATTACATATACATGTATGTTAATGTTGTGTTCTTCTAGTGACACTCTGCCTATACCATCCTTTTCATATGTTGCCTGTTATTTATTTGATTGGAAACTTATCCTTAGGGATATGAAAAAAGCCTTGGGTAAATACATGTGGATTTGGCAGTAAAATATAGAAGGTTGACTATGTTTGGGATTTATGGATGAATTACCTTTCTAAACAGACACTGCAAGTAAAAATTCTTTATCTTGAATGTAATGGTTTATCTTGTT
>NW_008236217.1:8511570-8528937 GCF_000691975.1 Corvus brachyrhynchos | reverse complement strand
AGATCTCTGAATCTGACCCTGAAGAATTATCAGATGAAGCAAGTGCTGACACTTTCTATGGCACTTCTCCCCCTAGTACACCTCGCCAGATGAAACGTATGTCAACAAAGCATCAGAAAAATAACGTCGGCAGGCCTGCCGGCCGCTCCACTTTGAAAGGTAGGTGTGGTGTCTTGGTTTTTTCCTTAAATGATCATAGTCGTAGCAGTAGCCTGTTGTTACCTGGTGGAGGGGTTGTACAGAAGATGCAGCCAGGTACTGAGGTACAGTGAAAGAACGGGAGGCAGCTGTTGTGAATTCCAACAAGGGAAAACTCCTGCATATTAGAAGAAAAATTTTGCTATGAGAATACTTAAACAATGAGCAGTTTGCCAGAGCGATTGTTGGATTGTGGAATCTCCATCTTGGGAGATTTGTAAAACAAAACTGGTTAAGATCATGAGCAGGCTAAACTAGTTTTGAAATAAACCCAGCTTTGAGCAGAAAGTTTGAAAAAATTGCTTTCAGAAGTATTTTTCAATCTTTTTTTTTCTGCGATTCTGTGATCTCTAGTAATGGTATAGTTGCTTTGTTGCCCAAGTTTCATGTTCTGAAGCACTTCACAGGCTGTTTATTGGAAAGTACGGTTTTCAGTGATTAATCTTCAGTGTCACTGAAGCACTTAGAGTGTAGTTTTTCCTGCTTGCTTCTGGTGCTTCAGTATAGAGGTAACGGGGGGAAAACCCAAAAGATACTTGATAGGCATTCTTCTCCTAAAGGTACTATGTAATGGTATCTAATAATAAAATCTTCTGGCTTAAAGTGATTTTTTTTTTTTTGGTTGAGATTGAATTGGTGCGAAAAAGCCATTTAAGATTGTATGTTCAGTGTTTTCATACAGAATACAACTAGGTTCTTGTGTGGGTTTTTGTTGTTTGTTTGTTTAATATATTTTTAAACAAATAACGGACGATGTCAGAGGATTATTTGCCATAGTTATGACAGCTTGACTATTGCCAGTTTATGTTCTGGAAGCAATTTTTAGAATTGCGTCATGTGGAACAAGGAAATGTTAGAGTACATAGCAAGGATGACATTTTTGAGGTAAAATGTAGGGAAGAAAAAGGTGAATTGTTTAGGGCGAATAAGGGAATATAGTCAAATCTTTGGTTGTGTAGGGCTGTGTAATGCAAGTTAATAATAAAGGAAGGGCCAATACAAACATTTTCCAAAGCTTCTGTTTCCCTTTCACTTCATACAACCTCCAAATAACGTCACTGAAGAGAACATTCACCAAAATACCTCTTCCTTATATGAAATTACAGAGAAATCTTGTTACTCTTGCCAGTTAACTGTAGGCATTGGAATTATTAAGCCTCTTAAACTTTGCTAAAAGGCGCATTTAAAATCCAGTAAAATTTTTCTGTTGCAACATTAACTCTATTTATTTTAACCCTATATATAGTGGTTATGTAAACTTTTCCTGCTTTTGGTGATTTTGTTGTTGTTGTTTCATTCTGTGCTTTAAAAAAGAGTTCTAAACATGGACATTGTGATACTAAAGAAACATAACGCATTATATTTCATTGTTAGCCTTTGTTCTGAGAAAATATGGAAGATTGATACCTTTATGGGAAATAAGGAGTTGTTGTTTATCCCTGCTTGTAGATTTCGAGTTTTTGGAGCAAGGTCTTTCTATTTGCCTATGTGTACCATCTCATAACAGTTATTTTGTATTATGAAAATAAGCCACCCCAAAACCTTGTGGAGTAGTTTGTTGACCTTGAATGTGTACGCATATGCTCTTATTGAGCTTGAATGGGTATACTTCAGTAAGAGAATTCATTCAGGGGTTGGTTTGATGCAACTAATCACTCAAAAAAGTAAATTTGAAATAACTTTTCAGATGTTTACAAATAAGATTTAAGGTATCTTTTTTTAGATAACTGCAAGAATTTTGGAAATGAGGGTCTTGGCTTACTTGTGCTTCTGATACTTGGTTGTTTAATTTCTGTCACACCAAGTTTCTCATAACTTGCATTTAGTATCCAAACATAAATTGATGCAATAATCTGTTTAGTTTCTGAATTGTTTCTCCTGTAGCCCAAGACCCATGAGGTTCACATTTTTTCTAAGCTAAATGCATTTCAGAGGTGCTCGTAAGATCTGTCTCCTGAACTCCATGAATGCTTGCTTACTGACTGAAGTGTTAGCTTCTCTGTGTACTATGTAAAAGGAGTGCCTGTGTCTGCTTTTTAGTATAAAATTTTTGCAGCTTCATACTTGAAAGGGAGCCACTGTTCACCCTGCTTTCCTACCCCCATCATGTTCTTCACATGCATTTTGTCGTATTTTCTTTTAATGACCTCTTTAAGATCTCAGACTCCACCACATGCTCCCTCTCACTGACTGATAGTGGCTTAGTTGTGAAACCCCCTGCCCTTTGTAGCATTAAAAGTAATCATAACTCAAAATTTGTTAGTACAGCTGAACTTTTTTTGCAAATTAATTGAAGTCTGTATTACTATACTGGAATACAAGTAGTAATAGGAACTCATACAGTTATAGCATTTGTACTAATTTATTGCAGGACTGTCAGGTGTATTTGAATCACTGGTGTCTATTTGATGAGAGGATTTTGAAACAATTTGTAGATTATTGTGCCTGGGCTTTGTTAAGGATGATGAACATTCAAGTATTATGTCTTTTTGGATGTCTAATAATGAGTAATTTTTAACTTGCCTTTCTTTCAATGTGTTTTGGGGATGTGGGGAATCTGAAGATAATGATAAGGGAGAATAACATGTTAAAAATACAAACTGAAGGGATCTAGAGGTTCTATCTAGAATGCAAGTTAAGAAAGTGATCTTTACATGTAATAGGATTTTAATTTATTTTGCAAGGCCACCAAAATCTTCAACATCAAAGTGCTGTTAGAAGTTGATTCATTTCTAATCTACTTAAAGTCTGTGTGGAGAGCGTGTGTGTTTCATCTCTGTCAACCTCCATTCTCAGTCTGCTTGGCTGCCAGTGCAGAGTGCCCCTTCCTGCTGTTTGCCTGGCCTAGCTCTTTGGGCTGTGGCCTCCTTGCAGCTGTGCCAGCTGCGGTCAGTGAAAATAGACTAAGTATTCAACCATCATTCTGAAAGTCTTTTCTGTGCTTGAGTGAGCAGAGGCCCTGTGACCATGGAGCTTGTTGTGTTCCAGCTGCTGATCAGCTGGAACTACTATTCTTTAGTAGTCTGCATACAGGTTCTTCCCGTCAGCCTGCCACCACTTCTGAGAGAGAGAGGACCACTCTTTTCATGCCAAGTAGTTCCTCCTATTCTGATCTGCAAAGCCTAGACTGAAGTGCTTTTCTTAGTTCTACAGAAAAGTGACAAGGTCTGCTGCTCCTGAGGAAAGAACTGGAAGAGAGGAGGAGATTGCACCTTTAGACAGGAAAGAGCTGTTGTCCATAGTAAGGAAGAAAACAAGTGTGTGTTGTGACAGTGGGGAGGCAGGCTCAAGGTGCTAAGGCAGTGTATTAAGATTACAGAGGGGTTCACAGAACTAAGATCAACCTCCCCAAGAGGCAGGATTGGTGCGTTCAAGCAAAATTTCAAAATCTTTATGTGCTCCAGCTTTTATGAAATTGCATGTGCAGTGGAGTCTCTTTAATTCTGTTTGACTTTGATACTGTAATAATGCTTTGTTGCATTTTGAGTTTGTTTCGGAGGTTGTGTGACAAATGTATAGAAGATGAAGTTGGAAACCGTTCTTTTCCTTTTGATCATACTCAGTTCTCAGTAGATGGTATAATCAAGATGAGAATTCTCCGAGGTTCTTTCTACAAAAGAGGTAAAGCAAGAGAAGAAGAAAAGATCCTTTGGTTTAGGGTATAGTAGTGGTAACTTATAATAAGACTACATTTTGCTTCTATCCATGCCAATTTTATTTTATTGATATTAAACATTTTTATGCTCAAGCTAAGAAAAATGATTGGTAACTGAATTGAAAAATGCTTTTTCTTGTTGCTACAGTCACATTCTTCTTCCTTTGGTTACAGAAAAGATGAGTATGCCAGCTCAGTCTTTGCATAAAGACAATGGGAAAACCATTGAGAATGTGGAGGAACACAGCTATAAGCAAGGGAAAAAGATCAGAGATGCCCTAAGGACAACAGAACGAGATCACAAGAAAAATGTGCAGTGCTCATTTATGTTAGACTCAGTTGGTGGATCTCTGCCAAAAAAACCAATTCCAGATGTTGATCTCAATAAGCCTTACCTCAGCCTTGGCTGTAGCCATGCTAAGCTTCCAGTCTCTGTGCCCATGCCAATACCCAGAACTACACGCCAGACTTCTAGGACTGACTGCCCAGCAGACCGGTTAAAATTCTTTGAAACCCTGCGGCTGTTGTTAAAACTTACCTCAGTCTCGAAGAAAAAGGACAGGGAACAAAGAGGACAGGAAAACACCTCCTCTGTCTGGTTGAACCGATCCAATGAACTGATCTGGCTGGAGCTGCAGGCTTGGCATGCTGGCCGGAGCATTAATGACCAAGACCTCTATCTCTATGCAGCCCGCCAAGCTATTCCTGATATCATCAATGAAATCCTCACCTTCAAAGTGGACTATGGAAACTTCTCCTCTGTAAAAAATGGAGCCAGTCTCAATGGTACTTCAGGAGAAGGAGTTTGCAAATCAACACATGGAGCTAGTGCTTTGGGTTACTCAAGTTACCATGAACACCTTCATCGCCAGCGGGTCTCATTTGAGCAGGTAAAGCGAATAATGGAGCTGCTGGAGTACATAGAAGCACTTTATCCATCTCTGCAGGCTCTTCAAAAGGACTATGAAAAGTATGCTGCAAAGGACTTTCAAGACAGAGTGCAGGCACTCTGTCTATGGTTAAATATTACAAAAGACTTAAACCAGAAACTAAGGATTATGGGAACTGTATTGGGCATCAAAAATCTTTCTGACATTGGCTGGCCAGTGTTTGAAATTCCTTCTCCTCGACTGTCTAAGGAAAATGATCCAGATGATGAAGATATTGATAGGGAAACAGAAGTAAAGGAATCCTCAGGAACATGCACAGAGGAGAGTGATAGTGAAGAACAAATCTCTGAGGAGAATGTTGAGGAACTTAGGCAAGCCATCAAGAACAATTTTACTAATAAGCCAAATTTTGACTTTCAGGACCATTTTCCAAGGAGGCTTGATAGGCTTGAATCTGAGGATGACTCTAGTTCCTGGGTTATTCCAGAGTGCAGTGCTGAGGGAAGCTGCAGCCAGCACTGTTTGACCTCTATTTACAGGCCGTTTGTTGATAAAGCACTGAAGCAAATGGGGTTGAGAAAACTAATTTTAAGACTGCACAAGCTAATGCATGGTTCATTGCAAAGGGCCCGTATGGCGTTGGTAAGGAGTGATCACCAGCTGGAGGTAGGTTACTAGTGTAAATGGATAACAGGAGTACCTCCTTGCTGTATTGTTTCTAACTGAAAATGTAGGAATTGGGATTTTATGAATGTTTCAGTTGCTTAGCTTAGTTGGTTTTTTGGAAGACGGTGTATATTTTGATTAGGAGCCCAGTTCTCCTTCCACAGAAATGAATATGTCGTGTCACTGAATTTGTGTGAAGCCCAAGCTAGTTCTCTGTTCTTTTTTGTAATTGAAATGACATTTTTATGGTAACATCTTTGTTCGTTATATTTTCTAATGTCTAAATCAACAAGTCAGAGAAATCACTGTGGAAAATTAAGCACAACAGTTGAATTGTGAGAAAAATCAGCAATGGAGGTGTTAATTTTTCTCATCTTCAAGACTGGATGTTTTTCTGTAAGACATTCTTTGTAAAAATGTCACTATAGTTGTGTGGTTTTTCTTGTCTACATAAATCAAGTACTGATTATGCACAAGCACATTATGCTCGAGGAGAGATGGAATAAATGAATGGACTCTCTTAACCTTGACATCTGTGAAAACAAGTCATGTTAGCATGTTACATTCTTTGGCTGGCTTGTAGTTAAATCATTATTTTTGTTTGGGTCATTTTATATTTTTAACGAAGAATGTGTTAATAAAACCAATTTATGAATTAAGCAGTAAGTGAAGGACAGTAGTTTCATATTGTAAGATGTGGTCACTAATTCTTTCAAGGCGGAGTATTGTTTCTTAATATAAACTGTTATCTAACTTGTAGATATTTTTATGCTAGGAAAAATTAGTGGTAAGGATTACTTGCTGTCCCTGGTAAAGTGGCACAGTGAATTCTGGGCAAAGGCATCTCTTAGCCAACATGCCCATTCTGATACTGATACCATATGTGGTCTTTGATACGTTGCTGATCTCTTAATGTTGATGGTCATGTTTGCAAAAGGAGTAAGAATTGTTTATCTCCCGTGGAGGTTATTTTTTTCAGGATTAATGAATTTATAAATATAAAGCTATTTGATTTTGAAATTTTTCACTCATACTGTTATTAGTGTAGATACTACTGTAGAAATGAAGTTATTAGTTGAATTTTTATTTATTCTCTAATTGGTTTTAGCTTGTGTTTTAGAAAACTTGCATTAGAAATACATGAAAATTTTCTTAAAGTCAAGTGCCTAAGCAAAACTTGCAGGTATCTTGTTACAGGAACCAAAAGCACGCCCAAACCATGTACACTTAGAAAGGTCAGCTTAATATATAGGTTGAAATACATTTTAAAAAAATCGAAGTAAATTATATAGTCTGGGGGTATTGAAAATGGACTTTGAATATATTTTTGAAACTGCTAAATACCTCCAAAGTTTTGACTGCATAAGGGTTTTTAAAACAAATTAAGGAAACATGAAGTAGCTAGAGTTTTTGCTGCAGCTTCACACAGTTAAACCTTCTGGTAATGTAGTGTTGGATGACTTGTGTAAGATGTTAAGGTTAATCATTTCTCCCTTCTTCTATACTCTTGTGACTACTTTGAATGTTCATTTTCAGTAATTATTACCTTTTCTTTGGAATATTACTCTCCTTTAAGAAATTACTTTGAGTAAAGGTGAATGTTATAAAATTGTAAACTTCTTTCCTGCACCAACGTTTAAAGCATGTTGTCAGAAAAGAACCCGAACAACTCTTCATCAGAGTTGTGGTACCTACTGCAGCAAAAGATGATATTATACTAGAATGGAAGAGATGGGTTTCAATTGCTTGGTCTTTGCACCTGACAATACTTGGAATGTAGTGTCTTTTTTTTTAGTGCAGTTCAGAGACAGAGTTGTTAGTAATCTGTTAATCTTTATTGTTTCTGTTGCTTCTGTAACTTGACTCTGTGTGTGTGTGTGTACCTTTAAGTCTCTGGACATGCTTTTGTTTCTGTTGTTGCTTAAACACTGTCTAAAACACATCTAAAACGTGCCTCTGGATTCTTCCACTGTATACATTTTAACATTCATTTCATCCTAAATATGTGTAAATCTTTATACATATTGCTGGTCTTAAAAACATACATTTGATTCCTCCATAGGCTCTGAAACTTTAACAAGGCTCTAGACACTATGCAGTCCATTTTGTATAGAAGTTGTACAATTTCATTCTTGATGAAGATGGATAATATTTCTAATTTAAATTTATAAAATCAGATATTATTTTAATAGAACATATTTGAGCTCATGTACCTTGTTTGTTGTTTATTCAACTGGCCACACTTTTGGGTCTGTTTTTTTGTATGATCTCAATAAATGGTTTAGAGTTTTTCTTGGGGTTTTTATAAAAAGTATTTGAAACAATGTGCAGAAGATTAAGATTAGTCAGATTGAACAATAGAAGTTTAGGTGTCTAGTACTAAGCCCTAATGTCATTTGCTGTTATCCTTGATGTTAGAAAATGATACTACAAATTTGTTGAATTTGGCTGTGTTATTTTTGCTCGTAGACTAGTTCTTTAATAGTTTTATAACAACTGAATTTCCCCAAACTATATTTGCATCACCATGAGGATTGTATTTCTTAATTTTTTTTGTTGTACTGTGGAAGTGTAGTATTTTTATGATCTGTTTGTTAATGAAAACTTTTTGTATAAAAATCTTTAGCTCTGGTGCTATTCTGGTGCTGCATATTCCTTTTAAGGAGAGTAAAAAAAAGACATTAATATTCCAAGAAGATATGTTTTTAAATATGTGTTTTAATTTTCTGCTAGATTATAAGATTACAAGGTTTTCTATACTTTCTAGGCAGTACTTTATAATTGATCTAATTACTGGTCATGTCTTTTTCCCTTTTGTGGTGGTGTTTAAATTTGGCTGAAGAAAAACCTAGAAAATGCTAGTCATGTCTAGTATAGGAATGAAGGATATTCAGATGTCATAGTTAGCAGCTGAGAAATGAGAATAAGAATAAAACAAAGTTAATCTGAAACAAATCTCATCCTTAAATGAGATTTAATTGTGTGGTGCTATCTTCTGGAACTACACATGTTCTGCAGTCCAGCTTTTCTTTCTAAATCAAGCCTCAGTGCTTCCATGCACAGCCTTGCTTACAATGTTATCAGAAGGTGTATAGTTTAGATTTCTAGGATGTTTATTTCATATAGTCTCAATTATTTTCTCTAATTAGAAAAGTAATTTTCTTTAAATGTAATCTTAATTTAAAAAAAGTACGTTTATTATTTAAAAAAAACCTGAAATCCCCAAAACAACAAACCAGCTTGACCTCTATATGTCATCTTTCTTTTTTAAACAGTTTAAATTTGAAATCCACCAAAATTCAAAAGTTACTTTTTCAATACTTCAGCTTAGTTTAGCTAGTGACACTTTTTTGAATATTGCATTCATTTACAATGTGGAGTTCTATGTTAATATATGCATTATGTATTTGAAAAGGAACAAGGTTATGTACCTGATCTAGCTTAGTATACGGTTGTTTTTCTAGATACCGTCATAGCAGAAACATTAAGTAAATGGTTTTTTTCATTTCCAAGGGTCCATAATTGTTTTTCCTGAGACTGATGATCCTTAAAAAAAAAAGTTAGCTTTAACAATCCCCAGTGATATAAACTTGAAACTTCTATGGTTGACTTGCCATCTAATAGACTGTTACCTTTTAAAAACACACTTCTGTGCATGCTACTTTAAACAAATCCAAAATCCAAAAGAATTACAAGGATCCTTTTCATGATACCTATTTTTTGTTACAGTTTTCAGAATTTCCAGATCCCATGTTGTGTTCAGATTATGTGCAGTTACTAAATTTCCCACCTTGTTGCGAGCAAAAATGCAGCGCTGTATCATGGGAGGAGTTGAAATCCATGGATTTGCCATCTTTTGAACCTGCATTCTTGGTCCTCTGCCGAGTCCTGCTCAATGTTATCCATGAATGTCTCAAGCTGAGGTTGGAACAAAGACCTGCTGGGGAACCATCTCTTTTGAGTATTAAACAGGTTTGCTTCAGTTGCTTTTTTAGTACATATTTCCTGTTTGAAATACTTTGTCATTTCATTATGATATGGTTGTCAGCTTAAAGAGGATTAATGTAAGAAATTGCAATGTATGATTGTGTAATAATTATTGTAAATGGTTTTGTATTTCATATGGAGATCTGCTTTTTGCATAATAAATAACTGATCATATATACCTCTGATTTAGGCTTCCAAATCAAAACTGGTGATTAAAAATATTGTTAACCAACAAAAGTAAACCGTATTGGTTCCATTTGCATCATAAGCTATATAATCTCTAGCACATCTTCTGCCATTTGGGTTTCTTAGGCAGTATAAGCAGTTTTAAGGATCTATGTTTCTCTTTTTTTCCTTGATTTGATAATTCTTCTCTTGCGAATGTAAGGCATCGGCTAACATGCAGTAGTCACATAGTGGAAGTTAATTAAGAAGAAAAACGAAATGAAAAAAAAAAAGTTTTTCCCCAGCATATTGTATTATTTTCTGTGGGCAGTGACCCAAGATTGTCAGTCCTGTCATTGGTTGAGAATATTGTATAAGGATTTATTTTCTGGAGGCTAAATTCTACTAAATTAATCTGATCTCCCTGCATAACCAGATCAGGGTTTTATCAGATGGTCTCCAAGGGTAAACATGTAAATAACCTCTTGGACTGATTATGATCTCACATTCCAGTTATTTGCTGATCCAAAATCCATTGCTATGTTACTTTATGGTCCCAAATAAATTTGTCCTTTCTTCCTTCTCCCCTCCTGTGCTCCCCCTTGCTCCCCCCATTGATTGAAGCCTACAATTTCAACCTTAACAGTCATAGAGTAAAACGATGCATAGCATTCTCTGTTGTTAAGCACAACTGCTCCAGAGACTGGGGAGGTTGTTTCCCCCCCTGGCCCCCTCCCCCCTTAATATTTTGTGTGCTCCTTGTGGACTCCGAGTTAAGTAAAAATTATACTTTCTTCCTGGAAAACAATGTGTTTGTACCAGACTGTTTTGGTGGTGTGTGGGAACCTAGAATGCAGAGAATATTTGTGATAATCTCACATAGTATTCTATCACCTAATTCACACCATTGTAGATTCAAATTCTTCCCAGAGGTTAAGCAGATTTTCCCATGGACAAAGGTCAAAACCAGTACTGTCCAGGGGGGGTAAAACCTTTCAAAACAGGCAGAGAAATATTCTCTTCATTCTAGGTTCCCACATCAGTGGATACTGCCTTGCTGATGACATTGAAAAAATGAATTCAGCTCAGCAAATGCTTCCTGTCCCACGCAGTATTTCTGAACATGAAGCACAACTGCTCCAGAGTCTGGGGAGGTTTTTTCCCCCCCCGGCCCCCTCCCCCCTTAATATTTTGTGTGCTCCTTGTGGACTCTGAGTTAAGTAAAAATTATACTTTCTTCCTGGAAAACAATGTGTTTGTACCAGACTGTTTTGGTGGTGTGTGGGAACCTAGAATGCAGAGAATATTTGTGATAATCTCACATAGTATTCTATCACCTAATTCACACCATTGTAGATTCAAATTCTTCCCAGAGGTTAAGCAGATTTTCCCATGGACAAAGGTCAAAACCAGTACTGTCCAGGGGGGGTAAAACCTTTCAAAACAGGCAGAGAAATATTCTCTTCATTCTAGGTTCCCACATCAGTGGATACTGCCTTGCTGATGACATTGAAAAAATGAATTCAGCTCAGCAAATGCTTCCTGTCCCACGCAGTATTTCTGAACAGGCAAAGGAGCTGTGGAGGTTGTTTCACAAATAGATCTGTTTGTTTCCTGAAGAATTATAATTCATAAAATCTTGAGCAAGCTCAAAACAGGAGTCCGGGAATCTATGTTATTCTGCAAGTTCACGGAGTATTACAGAGAAGTCTGGATTAGAGATACTCTGGTCCAACCTTCTGGAAGCTGAGTCCTACAATTAGATTGATCCCCAAATTAGATTGTTTTATTATCATATTAGAGCATAGTCAGCAGGTTGAGGCAGGTGATCCTTCCCCTCTACTCAGCCTTAGTGGGGTGCATCAGGACTGCTGTGTCCAGTTCTGAGCTCCTCAGTATCAGAGAGATGTGCAGCTCCTGAAGTGGGTCCAGTGGAGGACAGCAAAGATGATTGGGATCTGGAACATCTCTCCTGTGAGGAAAGGCTGAAGGAATTGGGCATGTTCAGCCTTGAGAAGAGACAGCTGAGAGGGGACCTCATCAATGTCCTGCATCACACTCTGTAGCCCTCAGAAGCTGACCATCTGGAATATGATCAACCCAGCTATCTTCAGTCATGCTGTTCTCCTGGCTGCTGGGCAAGGATGCAGAACTTGCATGCAGCTCAATACAACTGGGCCATCTTAACTGCAGACATAAGATTTGTCAATTCTATCAAGTATTTTTCAGGAAGGAGAGCTGGTGCTGCAGCACAGCTTCTGGAAGTGGCTGCTGCTTCACTTCCTTCTGTAAGATGGTCTTCTGGGTAGGCTGCTGTGCCTTGGCTTTCTCTGCATTGAGGGCCAGGGCCAGTGCTTTATTGTTGTACTTTGGTGAGACTTTATTAGTAGAGGAGTTAATTATTTTTGTTTTGATTTTGGTGCAAGTGAGGCATTCAACTTTGCAGTCCTCAAGGCACCCTCTCCCACATCTAGAGAGGTGGCAGAGACGGAAGGGCAGTTGCCAAGCATATGAATTTTAAAAAGGGCAAGCGCCAGATTCTGCACCTGGGACAGGGCAGGCCAGGTTTTGTGTATAGACTGGGGAATGAGATGCTGGAAAGCAGTGCTGCAGAAAGGGACCTGGGAGTCCTGGTTGATGGCAAGTTGAACATGAGTCAGCAGTGCCCTGGCAGCCAGGAGAGCCAAGCAGGGGTGCATCAGGCACAGCATCACCAGCTGGGCAAGGGAGGGGATTGTCCCACTCTGCTCTGCACCGGGACGGCCTCACCTTGAGTGCTGGGGGCATTTTTGGGTGACCAAATGTAAAAATGGCATTCAGCTATTGGGGAGCATCCAAAGGAGGGCCATGAGTATGGTGAAGTGCCTTGAAGAGAAGCCATATGAGGAATGGCTGAGGTCATTTGGTCTGTTCAGCCTGGACAGGAGGAGACTGAGGGGAGATCTCATTGCAGTTACAACTTCCTCTGGAGGGGAAGAGGAGAGACAGACTGATCTCTGTGGTGACCAGTGACAGGACCCAAAGGAATGGCTCGAAGCTGAGTCAGGGGATGTTTAGATTAGATATTAGGAAAAGGTTTTTCACCCAAAGGGTTTAGCACTGGAACAGGCTCCACAGGGAGGTGGTCGCAGCACCAAACCTGACAGAGTCCAAGAAGTGTTTGGACAGTGCTCTCGGGGCCCATGGTGTGATTCTTCGGGTGTCCTGCACAGGCCCAGGAGTTTGAGTCAGTGATCTTCCTGGGTCCCTTCCAACTCAGCATATTCTATGATTCTGTCTCTATAAGTATCTGAAGGGAGGGTGCCGGGGGATAGAACCAGGCTCTGCTCAGTGGTGCCACGCAATAGGACAAGAGGGAATGGGCAGAAAATGATGCACAGGAAGTTCAACCTGAACATGTGGAAGAACTTCTTTACTGTGTGGATGACTGAGCACTGGAACAGACTGCTTGGAGAGGGTGTGGAGTCTCCATCTGTGGTCCCTCCCAACCTTACCCCTTCTGTAATTCAGGTCCTTGTTAGGTCAGATCCTGGATACTTGCAGCTAGAGAGAGACTCCTCCACTACTTTTCCAGCCAATCTGTTCCCGTATTTAATTTTATTCCTGGTAATGTGTTCTGTTCTTGTGTTTTCTTTTTGTTGTTGTTTGTTTTTTTGTTTGTTTTTTGTGTGTGTATGGGTTTTTTTAGTGTGTTTTTTTGGTTGGTTGGCTGGTTGGTTGGGTTTTTCCCCCTTGTATTAGACAGAATTTCCTTTAAGCAACTTGTGTGTGTTGCCTCAGGTGGGGTCACTGTGCATCCTTCTGAAAGGAGTGCCCTCATTTTCTCTGCAACTGTCCTCTAGGCATTGGAAATTTGTGATTAAATTCCCCTTGCATATTCTCTTTCAAGGCTGAACAAACCCAATTCCTTGAATTTTCTTCCTATGCAAGTAGCATAGCACAGTCTGTTTTTGGTAGTGATTGACCTATGAATCTTATTTGAGGCACTGAGACCTAGAAGTGTCTCCTGCTTTTTGGTACCATTTGAAATACATAGCAGTACTGTGTGAATGTATCAGGCATGCTAGTCTTGTTACTCAACTTGTTCAAGGTGGCATTAAATTTTTGTATTACTAGCAAGTCAATTGTATTAAAAAAAAATCTGATTTTCAATAAGAAGTATATACATAAAAAGAAAACTAGCACAGATTATATCCCTCTTACAATGTGCCTTTTCTCCTGTCCTTTCTTGCTGCCTTCCTCCTTTTTGTCCATGTTTCACTTTCAGTACCGGTTTTTGTAATCCTGATGATCCTGTGTTATTGGAGAGAGCTGTTCTCTTTTAATGGCAGTTTAGTATCTGAGCATTTCAAGATGGTTCTCAAATTCAGCATTAGTGCTGAGAGGTGGATGTGTGTATGTGCATGTGGGTTATTTCTGTTTGGTGGTTAAATTTGGTATTGTTTGTCTTGCTCTACCTGCTTTGAGAAAATAATTTATTGTATAAACTACCTAAACAAAAAGAAACCCATCAACCCAATAACAGTGATAATATTTTCAGTTTAAGGTGTGTGTTCTTTCATGTGGTCATTATACGCCAAAATTTTGTTTGGCCACTGCTTTGTGAATTTCAGTTTCAAAAGTTGACACCAAGATTAGCACTACAGATTTTTTGTAAATCCTATATTCTGTTATTCAATAGCATATCCCTGTAAAAGAGTATTATTGAAATAAAAACCTCTATTGTTAATGAAGTTCTGCAAGTTTATTTTGGAATGGATGTGTATTGAAGGGAGAAAAATCCCCCACAGGTTAACACAGTGAGTGTTAACACTGGATTGAGTGAAGAAGCACATTAATTTTAAAATACGTGATATGTTAAGGATATAAAAGTGTCCTTTTGCATTTCCACCTTATAAAAAAATTACTTTTTCCCCCCTTTTTTTACCTAACTTGGTGAATCTTAAATTGTACAGTTTAGACTATTATTCTTGTTTCCTCTGCACATCGGGGAGTACAACATGTGTTCTGGCCTGTAAAGGATTCCAAAGACTCATGTCATACTAATAGCATTCTTGTAGGTTTTTTGCTTTTGTTCCATTATAATTTCTCATACATTGAGTCTACTATATTGATGTATTACTTAGCCAGGAGAGCCATTATAGAGGATTTTAAAAAGCATATTCATCATCCAGCAATTCCATTCTCTCTGATCCTCAGAAAAGATGAGGGATTGTCAAACCTGAAGACTGATAATGATTTCAGAAGAATACACACTAAGCACTTGAAGGGCTTCTGAAAGAAAGGCATTTGTTAGTATAGGTTTGAAAAGGTCCTTGCTCGTTGTGTACTCCTCTACCTGTGGTTGTACATGTCTCTTGAAATAAATAAAGACTAAGCTTTCAGGGAGGGATGACAGCTGTTCCAAAGGCGACCCCTTCTGCAGTTGAAAAGATAACTTTCCTCATGTTAGCTTTGCCCAGGGAAGCAACAAAAAAAACACAAATTGTTTTCAGATCTGGTATGGATCTTGGAGTTGAGGGCAGCTGCCCAGTAGATGGACAGTGAATTCACTGTAGTAAAACACTTCTCTAAGCATATGTTAAACACGTTGCAATTTTTCCTGACTTGCTTCTGTTGAAACTGCTGATTTTGTGACTGTGAGCCCTTTTGCCCCTTTCTAAATTAATTATCCATGAAGTTGTTTGCTGTGGCATTGGGCAGGGATTAAGTCTGAAACATCTGCCTCCATCTCCATTTACATTTATGTGGTGAATAATAGGATTGCAATTAAATAATCTTGGAAAACTACTGACATCTTTCCTGTGGATGTATAGAGCAACTGTATTTGTTTCAAAAAGCTGTAGAAATTATTTAGTGACAAAACTTACATATTTAGACAAACTGGACTGGCAAATTAAGCTTTCACTGCCCAGGTGAATTTAAGAGTAATGTCTTGACTGATGGCAGTTTTTGGGTTTTTGTCTTGCAGCTAGTGAGAGAGTGTAAAGAAGTTCTGAAGGGTGGACTCTTAATGAAGCAATATTACCAGTTCATGTTACGGGAAGTGTTAGATGACTTACAAAAGATTGATTGCAACATTGATTCTTTTGAAGAGGATCTGCATAAAATGTTAATGGTAAGCTTCCAAAAGGAGAGTTCAAGTAAGTGTATTAATCTGAATACTGCTAATAGAAATCTGTTATCCCTTTTAGGGATAGTTGCCGTTTTTTTTTTTTTCCCCCCGTGCTTTGATGCAATTTTATTGTTTTAATGGACTTGTAACAGAAGCTAGTGCTGTTTTAGCAATGATTTTTACTGTTTTTTGCTCTGTGGTACAGTAGACTTGTAAATTGCTTGTGTTTACCAAAAATGGTTCATATATAGAAATGTAAATTCCGTAAGTTTGAACTAAACCTTTAATAACCTTTTAATATTGAATAAAATACGATTTTTTGACTGACATTATATCTTACTGTATTGGTACTGCATTAATGCATAATTGATACCTTATTTTTAATGTGTATTCGTTACTGCAATTAGTTAAAGAAATCTTTTTAAGAAAAACACTTGGCCTCTGAAAGATAGGGGTTGGAACTGGGTGATCCTTAAGGTCCCTTTCAACCCAAAACATTCTATGATTCTATGATCTTGGCATTTTAACAGCATAGTCTGAAAATACCTGAAACCAATAGAAAGTGGATTTTTTGAGGAGGGATGTTACAGATTATTGAACTGAAACAAATTGCAGGTAATTTTTTGCATTCAGTATGATCCTGAAGGGCAGATGGTTGAAGAAGAATTGTATTTACCTGGATTTTTTAAATGTTGGTTTAAAACAATAGTAATTAAGTAAATGTGAGAGGTAAGACTTGATGTAAAGGATCACAAAGCGTAAATGTAGAATCTCAGGAACCTTTTTGTGGCACTTACCTGTATCGAGGAGGATATGTTCAGATAAAACCTTTTGAAGTAATCCAGTTAATAAAAGGTACAGAGACTGTTTTTCAGCAGCTCAGCTTTAAAAACTCTGGCTACTGTGGATGTTCACTAATACAATGGTAAATAGCAGCACAGCAAGCAAGGGGGTCAGTATTTTCAGGAAGGTATTGTGGAGACATAGAATTTAATACTTCCTGAGCCATAAATTGCACCTTTTGTGTGAAAACATGGAGCTCATTTCCAGTTGGAGGAAATGAAAATTATTGTAGAAATACCGTCTAAAATTGTATAATACTGAGTTCTTCTGTTGATTTGAGAAGTTCTAGTCCTTAAATTAACACCTTGTGTTACAGTTTCTGTTTAAATTATCTGTTTCCTTGTACAGGTTTACTTTGATTATATGCGAAGCTGGATCCAAATGCTGCAGCAGTTACCTCAAGCATCTCATAGTTTAAAAAATCTGTTGGAGGAAGAATGGAATTTCACCAAAGAAATAACTCCTTATATAAGAGGAGGTGAAGCTCAAGCTGGAAAACTATTTTGGTAGGTCTTATTTAATTACTCTGCTTATGGTGGTGTTTTGTGCCAGATAGGTGTTAAAGTTAGCACTTGTTCGGGGTTCCCAGGTGTGACTTCTTGAGATGTCAGTAAGCAGCTGGTAGTCTTTGTGATTATTGCAGTGGCTGTGGGTGTAGGATGCAGTAGGTGCAGGTGGCCCTGAATCTTGCTGTAACAGACATTGCTTCTGTGGACCCTAAGATGCTGCTTGTTTTTGTACATGGACTTGGCAACAGCTCTCTTGCATTAGGAAGGAAGAAGTTTAAGGTGCCATTCTACCTCAATAAGACTCTGAAGTTCCACCATTTCTGTTGCTACAGTGATATT
>NW_008236217.1:8473329-8511548 GCF_000691975.1 Corvus brachyrhynchos | reverse complement strand
GCAGGAAGGCTGCTGAAATCTACAGGAATATTTTTAGATTCTGGACTACAAGACAGTTGTGATGAATTTTGGGCCAGTGCCGATGACAGTACTGCATCAGATGAAATCAGGTATTAAGTCCTTTGGCTTAATAATAACAAAACACTTACTTATGTTTCTCTTCCTCTGACAGATGCATAATGTATTTTATTTCTTAGAATGCAGACTTTGTAAATGCAAGGCTCCATAGACTACCACTGTACTTCTGTGTGCAGTAGTAATGAACCATCATTTTGTTTTTGTGAAGCCTAGGAAGCTTCTCTTTAGTTCAGTCTGTGAGAGGTTGTCTGTGTAATGATACTTGAATTAACTTTTTATATTCTTATAAAAAATGTGCCTACGCAAGTTCAACTTATTTATCAGCTGCTTGCAAATATTTATGTTCTTTCTACTAACGTATATGTAAGTAATTATTTTCTAGCGGCTCTGTAAATGCAATATGATTTATTAAAACATTGTCACTTCATTTCTGCCAATGTTTCAGGAGGTCTGTTATAGAGACCAGTCGAGCACTGAAAGAGCTGTTCCATGAAGCTAGAGAAAGGGCCTCCAAAGCTCTTGGTTTTGCTAAAATGCTGAGGAAGGTAAGTTAGCAGTCTCCTCTTATTTATATGCTTTAAAGAAATTTAGTCTGAAAGCATATTCCTTTGTTTTGTCATTACTTGTAGGACCTTGAAATAGCAGCAGGATTTGCATTGTCAGCCCCTGTGCGAGATCTTCTGAATGCCCTGAAAACAAAAGAGTATGTGAAGGTAAATTCATGTAGGTAATAAGGTTTAGAGGCATGAAAGTGAGCTGGGTATGCTAAGCAGAATGTCAAAGGATATTGGCCTGCTTTCAGTTTTTTAATGGGACATCTATACTTCAACATTTAAAGTGTTGTGTATTTAATATTGAATTGTGGTAGCCAAATTCTGTACTTGTGTTTGTGTGAATGAGAATGCTAGTCTGTTTTGGGGAATTGGTGTCTTAATTCCTTGTTTTTCCAAAGATTCTCTCAGCGACTGAGGAAAGCTTTTTTGTTTAATAACAGTAGTGAGTGCTATGAAACAAATGCTGCCAAATCTATAAGGTAAATGGATACATGTTTGAGTAGATAATCTCAGACTATAGACCTGTGTTTTGCTTTTATAAAGCAACAGTATTATAGTGGAGGTCTGCTCTAGCAAGCTTCCTAGAGAGTACTGGGGACATTAGAAATGCAGGGACTCTGTTCTGTTCCAGAAAAACTGTTGCTAGAAAACTGTTGTACAGCGAAAGTAAGTTAAGCTCTTGGTGCTCTATATTTACTGCATTGTAAAGTCCCACATTTGTGGTTTTGCAAAATTTCTTAAAAATTCCTAGGTCAACAAGTCTTAAGTCATTTGCCTCAACAGATTAAATGTATTTGGATCTGCTGGTTTTTTTTGTCCTTCCATATCCATACATTTTATATATATATATATATATATATATATATAAAAAATTCCCAGTTGGGAAATAATGTACTAACCTTCTCCTGATGTAATTCTTGTTAGATTTAAATAAATGTTTGCCAAATACAAAAATTCATTTAAGGGGACACAACCAAGTTCTGTAGGAGAGAAGTTCATAAAGGGTTGTTAAATACATGGATGAAACAACTGGCTCAGCAGGGCCCTGGTCTGTGAGTTGTTTAAGAGTTGGAAAATGCCCAGGGAAATCAGTGTATGTTTACTTTAAAAAAGTTTTTTCCCCCAAGTATCTAGTCTTGGCTGCTTTAAGACACCATATTAATTTTGGTAGACCTTTTAAGGATCATATAGTTTTTCTTAAGAACGGTTTTTGAAGAAAAAATTGACTCTCAAGTTTGACACATCTGTTATACATGGGTTAAATAACACACATTTTGATGATGAATACTTTATGTATTGTCCCTCTAATATCATGTAGGGAGCTTAAATTTTTAACAGCCTTTTCAATCAGATGTTCATTAGTTTTGGGAATCTAAATTTAGCTTTTAGTAACAACCATCTAGTATTTTACATTGGCCTACAGATTATAATAGTTTTAATTATAAAATACATCTGTCTAATGGTAGAAGTGCTCAGTGCAGTGTTTTGTTTTAGCTTGATGACATCTGATAAGAGAATTTAACTCCACCGTAAGTCAATTACCTCATGTCAAATCATAATATTGGCTATTTTACTGTTTTCACAGTCTGCCTCTGATGCCTGACTTGGGTGAAGTATTGCTACCAGTGTGACACATATAATTGGAAGTAGTTTTTAAGTAGTATCAGTAGTATTTTATTAAAAGAGAACACTCGCTGGACTTAATCTAGTTCTTGTGGAAGTAGAAGAGTAACTGATAATTTTTTAGCCAGAGTTTTGTTTACTCTTTATCTTTTGTAGCCTTTGAGAAATGTATGAATTCTGAAGGAATTTTTTTTTTTAATACTCCAGTCTTTGTTGGCTAATTTACTTTTTAAAATATGACTGTATGTATTTTATACTTGTGTATGCATACATATATAGTATATATGTGAAACTGGACTTCTTCTGTAACAAGATTCCTTTAAAAGAATATGTAGAAGGATTAACTGGAAGTACACGGAAAAAAGTCACTGAAAGATGGTGATCCAGTGGATTTCAAAAGAAACAATTTTTAATGCTTTTTGACTTTCAATGCAAAAATAGTTGAAGATACTGTTTTAGTATGTATGTTGTACAGCTTTTTAGGATGGAAATTCTTCCTGTTGCTTAAATGATACTACATATACCTATTTTATCTTTTTTATTTGTCATAAAAGACAGATTCACTCATTCAGTGTGTTTCTTTTCTACAGGTACAAATTCCTGGACTCGAGACTTTACAAGTATTTGTACCAGGCAGTATTGCGGGGGAAAAGTCTGTGATTTTGCAGCTCCTCAATGCAGCTGCTGGGAAGGATTGCTCCAAGGATTCAGATGAGCTTACATATGAGGCCTACTTGCTAATGACCAAACACAGTGACAAAGACCATGAATTAGGTGACAGCTGGAGTGCATGGGAGGGTCAGCCGGTCAAAGTAGTGCCACAAGTAGAAACCGTTGATACGCTGCGCACCATGCAGGTGGGTTTGGTCTTTTTCCCCCACTGTTTGTCATCTCCATGCTTCTATGAATGCTTATTCTATTAGATTAACTGGAGTGATGGAAGTGAAGCATATGTCCTTTTATAGGTAATAAAAAGTTAAATTCAGGAATATGTTTGATTCTTAGTTGTGTTAAATACAAATATTAAATTGATTGTAGCATTTCCTGGCAGGATCAGTCTCTACAAATGTGCATTTTTCAGGGTTGTACTTGAAAATAGAGATTCTTTTAATATCTAGTTGGGTGTTCAGAAGTGTTGTTAAGACTTGAAAGCTGTACATTTTATTATATTAAGAAGTTACAAGTCGCCAAGAACATGTGATGGTTGTGTGCCTTCCACACACTGAGGCATGAAATCAGTTACTCTTGATCTTGGATGAATTGTGACATTTAATGTTAAATTTCTCTGGAAGTTACTGGATGTTCAACAGTTCTGCAGGAAGAAATCTTTCCAGTCATACTTTCCTTCTTCCCAAGCCAACAGGGGTTCCTTGCCAGCAGTTCTGATGCACTCTGACAGCTGAGCCAGCTCCCTGCCCCTCATGTTCTCATATCCTTATGTTAAGCTACATGAATTTTCCTTTTGGTATGTCATGCAGTTCCTTGGATCCTACCATAAATGGGCTGTACTGTCCAGGAAGAGAGTGACTTTCCATGTCACTGTGCCTGACCTTTAGCATTCAGAGGGTTCTAGCAATTACAGGCAGCTGAAAAAAGTCCCTCTACAACATACTGCTGCTTTTAACGTGCAAACATGTTGTTTCTTGTTTGCCTGTTATTCCAATAAAAAAGCAGCCTTTGATTAAGTGCTTACAAGTTCTTTGGACTTCTATCAAAGTTAGTATTTCATTCAGAAAATGAAAACAGCAATAGATGAAATTTGGTTTGCAAATGGTTTCTTACATGTGCAAGTGTACATAAAACACTATGTGTATGTGTTTATATGTCTGTAACACTAGGTTTTTCTAAATCTAGGATTGAAAGTTTAGGAAATAAAAAGTCCTTCAGAAAGATTGTGTCTTAAAAAAATGCATTTTGATTGCAAACTAGAGAAAATGTAAGGTGTTATTTAAAAAATACTCATCAAATGAAAGAATCTCATCAACACTTAAAGAATTTTAAGCATGAAATTATTCTTTGGGGAGGAGGTACTGAAAATCAGGATGAAGTAGGTCTTGTTTTGTGAGTAACTTGTTGCAGATGCATTGTCTGTAGTTTGAAATCAGCAGAGCTTAGTATGGCAACACCATCTATGATGTATACTTTTATAGACTTGTGCAATATCTGAGCTCTGGTCTCCAAAACATATTACATATTGATAATTTTCAAATTTTGATCAAATACTATGTGTTAAATCTATTTCTTTCCCGATTGAATAGTGGGATTTTGTCCTGAACTATGTAGAGTTTTTTGGGTACAACCTCTTTGCGTATGTAATGGTTGTTATTTCCGTCTGCTTTGAGAAAATATAATTTTTTTTGCTTAGCTGTTGCTTTTTCTTGTGTATAGATAATCTGAAGATAATGTAATGCAGTGTTTTCCCTGTTTTCCAGAAGTGAATAGGACTACATTCCCCATGAAAACTTGATGTGGCATTTACCCTAGTGGAGCTCTGCTCATTAGATGAGAATTTGAGTTTAGTTGCCAGCATCAAGCTTTTCTGTGTGAATTTAGATTTTCATGAATAGTGACAAGAGAGGTCTTTCATATAGTAGAATTTAAAAAAATAAGTGGTTGGAATCTGGTCATGTTGGATATGTTTTTAGAGAGGATTTTGTTTACAAGATCTAGTGGTGTCTTGTATTTTAGGTTGATAACCTCCTCCTTGTAGTCATTCAGTCTGCCCACCTTGTGAGTCAGAGAAAAGCTTTCCAGCAGTCTATTGAAGGGCTCATATCTCTGCACCAGGAACAGACATCCAGCCAACCAATCATTGCCAAAGCTCTACAGCAGCTAAAGGTAAGCAGGTTTTGAGATTATTTGTCAAAACTGATGGTGTTTTGCTCACTGATAAGTAAAAAAGTGGAAAAAGATTTGATTGCAAAGCTAATGGCATATTCTGCAATTGCAAGGTGTGTGGTAGTCCTCTATGGATTTTACTTTCAGTACAGTGTTCACTCTGTTTTTGCAAATGACTTGTGAGTGTGTTTTTGAGCTATATTGGTGTAATCATTTTTGCATTGGGTAGTTGGGAAACAAGTCCATAATGCAGATGAAATACCATAGCAACAGAGTGAATACCTCTTTGGGTGACAGCAATATTGAATTGAAGGAAAGTATGTGATTTTCTAAAAACAAATTCTATCAAAATCAATGATCTGCAGCAAACAACTTTTCTTCCCATATTTGAAGATGCAAAAGTGGGTAGTCTCTCTGTTTATTTTCTGTTGGATTTGGTGTGGGTTTTTTATCTTTCTTTGCTTGTTTTGTGTATGTGGTATGGGGGTTTTTTTGTTTGTTTGTTTGCTTTTGATTTTGTTGGATGAGTGTTTTCTTTGATGGGTTTGTTTGTTGGGCTTTTTTTAAGTGGCAGTATCACCCTGCATTCAATAGAGGCTGTGTCCATATTCCAAGGTGAAAATAGAACCAAAGGCTTGGTCATGCTATAGATAGTAGAACTCATTTTCTCCTTTCTTGTCTGTCTGGTTTTGGTTAGATATTTTTGTTTGTTTTGTGGTTTTTTGTTCATTCCCCACTCACCCTTTTGCTGTCTTTGTTCTTAAAGTTAATCACATGCAAGCAAACTTTATTATAATACTTGAGTTAATTACAGGACTTGCTTCGTGCAACTGCTGGAAAATGTTTGTTTTTGCAAGACTGAATGAATTTTTGTGGCATTGTAATACCTTTTCATTTAACATAATGTAATTGTTAGATTCATGTTTGCCTTATATTCTACAGTTGACAAGACTAAATAATATGTTGATATTCCCCCCATCCGTTTTTGTTGTTGCTCAGAACGATGCATTACAGCTATGCAATAAGATAAGCAGTGCCATTGATAGAGTTGATCACATGTTCACATCTGAGTTTGATGCTGAAGTTGATGAATCTGAATCTGCCACTTTGCAGCAATACTACCGGGAAGCCATGATTCAGGGTTATAATTTTGGGTTTGAGGTAAGGAAACAAAAAGCAATTGAAATTTCTGGTTTTACATTGGTGCAAGTAAGGTAACTAGTAACTGTGAAAATACAAAGAATTTATGGAAACACTGAATTATTTAGGTTGGAAAAGACCTTTAGGATAATCAATTCCAACTGTTAACTCACTACTACCAGGTCCATCACTAAACCACGTTTACATCTACACGCCTTTTAAATAACTCCAGGGATGGGGACTCACCACTTCCTGTGGCTTGTTCTAATGCCTGAGCAACTCCTTCAGTGAAGAAATTGTTCCTGATATCCAATCTAAACCTTCCCTGGCCCAATTTAAGGCTGTTTTCTCTTGTCCTAACACTTTTTACTTGGGAGAAGAGACGGACACCCATGTCACTATAACCTCCTTTCAGGTAGTTGCAGAAAGCAATAAGCACCTGAGCCTCCTTTTCTCCAGGCTAAACAACCCCAACTCCCTCAGCTGCTCCTCACCAGACTTGTGCTCCAGCTTTGTTGTCCTTCTCTGGACTTGCTCCAGCACCTCAATGTCTTTCTTGTAGTGAGGGGCCCAACACAGTATTTGAGGTGCAACCTCAGCAGTGCCCAGTACCATCACTGCCCCAGTCCTGCTGACCACACTATTGCTGATAGAAGCCAGGATGCCATTGGCCTTGCCCTGGGCACACGCTGGATCATGTCCAGCCAGCACCCTCAGGTTCTTTTACCCCAGGCAGCATTCCAGCCATGCTTCCCCCAGCTTGTAGTGCTACATGGGATTGTTGTGACCCAAGTGCAGGACCTGGAACTTGACCTTGTTGAACCTCATACAGTTTGCCTTGGTCCAGCAATCCAGCCTGTCCAGATCGCTCTGCAGAGCCTTCCTGCCCTCCCACCTATCAACACTCCCACTCAACTTGATGTTGCCTGTGAATTGACTGAGGGTGCCCTTGGTTGCCTGGTCCAGTCATTGATAAAGATCAGCACTGGCCCCAAAACTGAGTCCTGGGGAACCCCAATAGTGACTGGCTGCCAGCAGGATGTAGCACCACTCACCACCACTCCCTGGGCCCAGCCATCCTGCCAGATTTTTGCACAACAATCAGTGAACCTCTGTCCAGACCATGAGCAGCCAGTTTCTGCAGAAGAATGCTGTGGAAAAAGATATAAAAAGCTTTACTAAAATATAGGTAGATGACATCCACAAGCTTTCCCTGATCCACTAAGTGGCTCACTTTGTTGTAGGAGGAGATCAGGTCAGTCAAGTAGGACCTGCTTTTCACAAACCCATGCTCGCTGGGCCTAATCCCCTGGTTGTCCTGTACTGGATGATCCCTAACTTTCAGACTGAGATGTTTTGTTGTTTTCTGGATCATCCTTGCACTCCTTCATATAGATGGGCCTCACATTTGGTAATTTCTAGTGAGCTGTGACTTCCCAGTTTTAGCAGAACATTGTTAAAAAATGTGTTGCCTCAGAAATTTTACATGAAATTTATTAGAAAGCAACAGATGAATCTGATGAATCTGCTAAATTAGCAATGCCTGGAAATCTAAAAAGCTTTTAAGAACTTGATGATTTCAGGTATAGTCTTGTAAGCCCTGCTGCTTGGCAGCATTTTAGATGATATCAGAATCATTAAGGTTGGAAAATACCTCCAAAGTCACATCCAACCTTCAAATGAGTGCCACCATGCTCACTAAACCATATCAAAAAGGGCCACATTTACTCACTTTTTGAGTACTTCCAAGGATGGTGACTCTACCACCCTCTGGTTTAACTTCCTTCTCACGGTTTTTCAGCCTGGAATAGCATAATACTGTAATACTGTAACATGAGACATTCCTTCAGAGTTTATGGTGGTTCTGTGTACTCAAAAGCAGTGCAAGCTTTTGACTGCTTGCCTTAGAGTGCAGACATTCAAAATGTTATGTTCAGATGCTTTAACTGTTTTGCTGTTTGATTCCTGTGGGCTTTGTAAAATTTTTTTAAGATTGTGTCATACCCTAACATACTTCTAGGATAGTCTTATAAGATACAGCTGGTATTTGTTTGATTTTTAAATGCACATAGATAACTTTTTTATCCCCTAATGTTACTGCAATATAACTAAAAATAAACACTATTTTGCAGTTCAATCTCTGATTACAGAACCAAGTGTTTATGTAGGATGTTTCTTCAATGATGTGTACACTGTTAAACATCAGCACATGCCTGATGCGCACAGAAGAATGCAGTATGGTTCAGTACTGCCTCTCACTGTAGCATATTTTGTATCATACTTTTCTTGATTAATTTGTTTTCTATAAATAGGCAACTGCTTGCATAAAATAATTTTGTCTAAGAATAGGATGTGACTGTCACCATACTGTAGAGTTTTGTTAGCCTGCAAATACTCCAGTGGATATTGTTCTTCTTATTAATATGTGAAAAGTAATCTTCAGTTTCTTACAGTACCATAAAGAAGTTGTTCGTCTGATGTCTGGAGAATTCAGGCAGAAAATTGGAGACAAATATATCAACTTCGCCAGAAAATGGATGAATTATGTGCTAACAAAATGTGAGAGTGGCCGAGGCACTCGACCCAGGTAACAGCCAACTTGTTACTGCCATGGTAGTTTTTGGAAGAGCTGAAGGGTTGGGCTCAAAAAATTGGAGTAAATGAAGTGGCATCTGGGTGGCAGCCAGTCACTAGGGTGTTCCTTGGACCTCAATTTTGGGGCCAGTTTTTTCAGTGCTTTTTATCAATGACCTGGATATAGGAGTTGTGTACATACTAAATAAGTTTGCCATACTAAATTAGGAGCAGATATTGATTCACTCAAGGGCACAGAGACCATACAGAGAGAACTTAATAGATTATGAGTGCTGGACAATAACCAACCTTATGAAATCTAACAAGGGCAAATACCAGATTTTGCGCATGGGGTACTGTAACTCTGGGTATACATATAGATCAGAGGCTGAGAGGTTGGAGTGCAGACATTCAGAAAGGGACCTCAGGGTTCTTGTTGATTGTAAGCTTTGAGTCAGTGATGTGCCCAGGTAGTGGAAAGGGCCAACTGTATCCCAGGGTGCCTTAGGCACAATAGATCTGACCAGTTGGAAGGAGTGATTGTACCACCGTGTTTAGCATGGGTGCAGCCTCAACCTCGAGTACTGTGTGCACTTTTGGGCTCCACAATCTAAGAAAGACATAAAAATATTGCAGTGTGTCTAAAGAAGGGCAGTGTAGATGGTGACAGGACTAAAGGACAAGATGTAATGGGGAGTAATTAAGGATACTAGCTTTGCTCAGCTTAGGGAAGAGAATGAGTTGCTATCTGCAGCTTCTTCATGTCTTCTCTCTGGTGACAGGACAAGAGGAGATGGCTTAAAGCTGCATTTGGGGAGGTTGAGATTGGGTATTAGGAAAAAATTTCTGAGAGGTGATCAAGCACTGGAACAAGCTCCCCAGGAAAATGGTCATGGCCCCAGGCCTGTTGGTGTTCAAGAACCATTTGGACTGTGCTCTTAACTTCTGTGTTGCCCTGTGTGGAGTCAGAAGTTCAGTTCTGATGATCCGTGTGTGCCTCTTCCAGCTCAGGATATCCTATGATTCTGTTTGTATTTTGTAGGTTGCAGCTGCTAGTTCTAGTAGGTCAAAGAGGAAGCAGTGGGGGACAGCAAGTGGCTGAAGACACAACTCACTCCAACCAAGTTACTTACTTGTTTTACTTCACCAGTCTAGGCCATGAAACCACTGATGCCCAGTCATTACTAATCAGATAGTTGTGAAATCTTTAGTATCTTTTCAGTCTTGTTTCATAAAGGAGACTTCAGGCAGGGAACGCAGTGGTTTGGCTTGTTGCTCTGAAACATACTATGGTTGAGTTGATGATGCTGTTCTGAAGATAGCACATACATGGGTTTAGATACATAGCATGGCCTGCTCACCTTATTTGGCATTGTCCTTGCTAAAATCAGTCTTTATCTGAATATGACTGGATACAAGGTAAAATTTTTATGGTTTATGTATTGGTCTGTTTTCTTACAAAGATTTTATCATATTTTCCAGAGGAAAAATTATTAACTATTATCTACTGTTCTTGGATGTGGTTGAAACTCTTCATGATGGCTTTAGCCAAAGAGCATTTCATTTTCTGTCTTTTCTTTTTCTTTTACATAGATGGGCAACTCAAGGTTTTGATTTTCTTCAAGCCATTGAGCCAGCATTTATTTCAGCTCTCCCAGAAGATGACTTCTTGGTATGAATACATTATTGTGCGGGTGTTTATTTGTAAATGCTTGTGAAGCTACCAGTATATGTTTTCAGGGATACTTTTTATAAAGCAACATCTGGACACAGATGCAGTTCTGAAACAATTGCTGTTGTATATCACTGTTGAAGCTGCTATCTCTTCTGTTTGTTAGATTCTGAAGAGAGTAGGTTTGTGACCATTGCCAGTAATAGTTTCAAGTTGCTGGTACTGTCTTGGGAGGCCACCTCCCTTTGTGTCTTGGAAAGTTGACAGCAGCTTTCTATAGAGATTAATAGTTGTCATAATGAATTCCTAAATGTAAGCTTCTGAGGCGTAACTAACACCCAAATTCATCTGTGGATATGAATACACAATCACAACTGTTTAGAGATTTTTATTTTCAAATTGTTCCAACATGAAACAGACTTTCAGGCATCTTTCTTCTGTTTTTATTGTGGAAAAAAAAGAGTAGACTAAAGCTGGTTTTTTTGTGTGCTCAGTCTTCCTCCTTTTCGTGTGAAAATAAAATTCTGAGAATTTATTTCTCTGATCTTGGTACAATAAAACAGAGAAGTAAAAGCACAGTTGCCACAAAATAGCAGAATGTGAGTGTCAACACCTCTTGATTTTTACTAATTTCAAGATGTGTTATGAAATGCCACATGAATCTTGCATAATACAGAAATGATACGGTTTAGTCTTTTTCACACTTGTGTTTTTATCAGGAGCTCTCTAGTAAGTTACGTGTTAGTCCTGCATTTGTGTTGCTGCGAAAGGGTTGACTGCCTTAATGACAGAGTTAAGCTGGTAATTTGGAATACTCTGATACTTTAGCTTTAGGCAGCAGCCCCTCAAATTCTTCTGCTTTGACACAGTTTCTAAAACAGACTTTGAACAAGTAAAGGAGAGAGAAACGGGGGGAGCGCAAAACTGTAGCTGCATTTTTGAACTTTTTTCTTTCTTAAATGGGATTTCAGTTTTGGAGATCATCACTTGAAGCAACTTTGATTAATCTGTATAGCACAGGTCACAGTATTTTACCTGGAAAGGGCAGTGTCAATCCTGATCTCTTAGATACTACATCATGTCATGGAATAATGACGGTCTAGATTTAGAGCTCTACATTTCAAGATGAAATTCTAGCTCAGTCTGCATTGGTAAAATATGCCAGTCTCAAGCTCAACACTTAGTTTTATAATTTTTTTTTTTCTTAGTCCTTGAATTTCCTGGTCTTCACTAAGTTTTTGAATTTCTGGAAGATATTGGCTACTCTGAGTGACTGGCATATAGAAATGACCTTCACAGCAGCTCTACTAAAGAATATAATTTTACTACTTTGTGAAGATATATTATATCCCTGGTGTTCTGACAAGTAAATTGAACCAGAGGAAGATTTAATAACTTGTCCAGGGTTACATACACAGTGAATAGTACACCTAATAATTGAGCTCAAATTGCCTGAGGCCCAGTTCAGTGATTTTAACTATTAAAATCCCTTGCATGAAAGTTTTGTTAGCTTCATGGGTAGATGAGAAAAGTGTATTTCTTCTAATATGCAGGGCTTCATATTTTTTGTTACACAGATCTTCATCTTGCCATTCAGACCATCATATTCTCACCCAATTTTTTTAGGTGTTTCTTCTTGGGATGTGAAGGGGGAGGGCAGAGAAGGTTGTTACAGCTTTTTCCAGGAAGCTTGATTTTAATTTTATTAACAGTGAACATTAAGTTCCGCTACCTTTATATTTTGAAATGTTCTTTATGATATATCACTGTTCAGTTGTAACAGTTATGTGATTTTGACAAGAACAAAAGGCAAGACAAAACTAAGACTTCCTAGCTTTAAAAAAATCGATTAGGTCAAAACACTAATGTGGATCCAGAAGTTTAATATAATAGGTAGAATATAGGGGTGCTTATCTGACAGATTACATACTTGAATAATGTAATTTTGTTACTGTGAGCTTTATTGTGTGACCGTCAACCTTCTTGTAACAAAACATCACAACTTTTTATGTTTGTCTTTTCTAGAGTTTACAGGCTTTGATGAATGAGTGCATTGGCCATGTTATTGGAAAACCTCACAGTCCTGTTACAGGTTTGTACCTTGGTAAGGCAGAAGTTACTGGCATTTGTTCTGGAGCTTTGCTGCTGCTGTTACAGAATTTTGGTTGTAAAGTACTTTTAAAGTGCAAGAAATACCAATAAAAGCATTTTCAATCTTTTTGTGATTGTTGATGTGAAGCCATTATTGCCTGATAAAGTGTAAATTACCTGGTGGTTTTACTCAAGAAATTTCAAAGCTTTACAGATGCTTTCCTCTGATTTTGTCCTTCCTGTGAAGTCTTGCAAATCTTCTAGGAAAGGGCCGTGTTGGGTAAAGAAATGATTTTAACATTAAGAAGGCAGTTACAGCTCCCTCTCCCAAACTTTCATTGTGGCACTGCAGTTATTTACACTTTGGCACTGCAGATGTTTATGATTCTAATGGACTTTATATTATCAAGGACACACAGTTTATACGTGGGGGCTGTGCAAAATAGTTCTCTAATATAAAATACAGCATAGTGTAAAATACATTTTAATAGATATAAATGTTGATATCATTAGCGTGAAATCAACATATTTGATTGCGTATCTCGAGAAAATAATGTTTTGTCAGCAGTACATCCCTTTTACCCATTTCTTTCTCAGCACTGTTTCTCTCTTCCTCTTCTCAACTCCATTGACTAGTTTACTTTCCAAAATACTTTGTCATCTTTTTTATCTTGTTCCTGGTGTCCACTTCCTGGGCAGGCTTGATGATAGAAGACGTAAGGGGAGAGTAATCCGCCCCCAGCAAGAGGAGGTTTTCCAGTTTTTCAGGAAAGCTTGTTTTGATATAATTTTGATGAGAAAGTGTAATAGCTGGCAAACCTTTTGCAGTGAAAGTCAGTCCAATCCTTTGGAAAGAAGCATAGTGTAAAATCAAATTTAGCCAAATTCTTTACGGTGATGTAAAACCTGTACATTCACTTGTAGTACTGTTGTTCAGAGGGAGGCCTGTTTTAGGTGAATCACCAGTGTGATGCTGCCAAATTACTGATACTCATATAAACGCTATTGCAGACGCAGCAGATCAGACAAACTAAATTGCTCGACAGCTTTTGTCTCAGGGGCATGGGGAGGGGATGACACAGATCAATGCTGCAGTCTTGAACAGCAGTCTGAAACTTTAATACACGTGAAATTTAACATAAACTGTATCCTGGCTACAGATCTTGCAGATACCCATTCCTATGTCCTGCTTAGGAGAAAAATTAGACTTCCCAGTTACATTTGCATACCACTTTGAAGGACTTAAACCCACTGTGGTCTTTACCCCTTTTCCCAAAGCTAATGATCCAGCTTTGTTCATGCTGCTGCCTCTAAACACGTATCTGTGTATCTCCTGGTGTTTTATCCTGTCTTTTTGCTTTGTGAAACAGCCTGTGTCTATGTGGGTGGGTTAGGATCTGCCCTTTGGGTGTCCTGCTAGCGTATTCGCCAATTACAGCAGGACAACCAACACCTGGCCCTGCTGGCATCTTTTGCTTGCCCTCGTAGTGCAAACAAGGCAGAAACTGAGCTCACTGAGAGGAACCTAGCCTGGCAGAAAGTGCTGACTAATGGTTTGGTGGGCAACCAGCTGTCTGGAGATGTGACTGCCACAGTATTTTTCTTACTAATTAAGGATGAGTTGAGGGCAGACGGTGCACACTGCTCTTGGAGGCACTGAATTAGGCATAAAGACGGTGACTACTCATTTAGGTTTTGCCCTGTCCATTTGTACCACTTCCTTGGGGCAGACTGTCATGGGGGGCATTAGTATGGGTAAAACTGTCATATGTGGGTTTTATCCACAGCTTAATTTGCTTTCCATTATTGTCTGAGAAAGCTCAATTCTTATGCAAAGGAAACACAATAATGCTGTTTGGTTTTCTAATTATTATTTGGTTTGTTAATGTTTGTTTTTGCAATAAGATAAATTAATTTGTGAAGTAGAAATAATGAAGTAGTTTTTATGAAGTACGTACACATTTTCTAATTGCTCGTTTTTAACTATCTGGAGATTTCCATTATTTTATGGATGAGTTAAATAATACAATAATATGAAAAGTGTTAATATACATGATTTATTTAAAGTTGAAATAATTTGTATTTTTCCTAAAGGGTAAGAAAATACATGCCAGTTCACACTTAACTCTGTAAATAGGAATTTGTTTTAATTCTGTGTCTTGAAATGGCCCTAACAGAGTTTTTCTGACATCTGAGTACATGTGATCTGTTTTTATGTTTGCAGCTGTTCATCGAAACAGTCCCCGTCCTGTAAAAGTGCCTCGGTGCCATAGTGATCCACCAAATCCTCATCTCATCATCCCCACGCCTGAAGGCTTCAGGTATTTAGTATTAATACGGCATTTTAAACTGTTTTATCCTCTCCTGGCTATGCTGAATGTCAGTAATTGGAACACCTTTTCTTTCCCTTTGAGGGCAAAGCAACTAGGAAAAATTAGCATGTAAGTGATGCAGATTTTATTGATGTGCTTTTAAGGACAATACAAGTTTCCTATTCTTGCTGCTTGCCCACCCCCCTTTCTGTTGGTGCATGCGTTCTCACTTTGAACTCATTCTTTATCCCCTTTATCTTTCCTGAAACCAGTGTTTCAATGTAAAAAGCTTTAATTCAGTGAAAACTGCTCATTAACAAGACTTTTATTTCCTTCCCCACTTTGAATGCCTGCCTAAGTTCCTGTGGCAGTGCTTTCTGTAGTTTATATACCTGGAACTTAAAAATGTAGCATTCTGAAATATGGTGGCATTTCTGCGTCATTACCAACCTGCTGTGAATAAGTCTAAAACAGTGGATCTTTCCTCCTGCCTTCGAAAGAGTTGACATGAGAATTAATGCAAAAATAGTTTAAAAAGAGTTCAAAATAAACATCACCATGCATAATTTTACACAGAGGGCCCTATTTTTCAAGAATGTGACAGCAGTGAGAAACTCTACAGTTGACATTTTTTTCAGAAGTCACTTAGCTGTTGGCAGAAACTAATGCTATTCTAAAGATTTGAAAATTTTTATTTTGAGGATTATTATTGCTGTACACACTGGCAACCCACAAAGCTTCTGAGACCCAGAGTTATTCCACATAAAAATCTTTATGTAATTGAAAAACTTCTAAAATCAGGCATCATTATACACGCTTCAATATTTTGTTTCTAAAACAAACTTTCAACTCCATACATTTTTTTCTTAACTGTTTCCTGAAGTTTTTCTTCTTGCCACAGCACGCGGAGTGTCCCTTGTGATGCGCGGAGCCATGGCAATGTTGCTGTCAGTCGCCCCGCTCCCGTTGGGAGCGACTCAGGCCAGCCCAAATCTCTCAGCAGTGCAAATGAGACCAGGTAGCTCCGCTCCGTGACGTAGCAGACTCATCCTACCTACATCACCCACATAACTGTTTCCACATACATCCTAATAGATCGTTTGCACCGTGCTCTTCCCTCCCATCATGTCTTCCACTGGCTCCTTCATTCATGTTCGACTTGAGCAAAATCATGTGTCTTAGAAATTGGTGATGAGGCCACTTTCAGATTCAAAATGCCTGAACAATGTGGTAGTTAAAGCATGCAGTTCTAACGTAGATTACACATTTGCTCATTAAAATGTCCATGAAATGAACATATGCCAGTCAGCTCATTGGTATAGCTTTAGTAAATAATCAGTACTGGTAACTAACACTTAGAATCATAGAATCACTTTCACCAAGATAACTGTAAGATACAACTAAGCACAAGGATTTTCATTTTTTTCATGTTAGTGAACAGTTTTGGTATTGTTTTTGTCCATTATAAATGTTTTGAAATACTATATAGTGGCAACTGCAAAATTAAACACATGAGATTTTTAAAAAAATTATTTCTTGCTACACCTTTGGCTTCTTAGGGTGGTGCAGAATAAACTTAGTACAAAAGAAACTATTCTTGTATTAGGATATGTAACAGAAACCACTCCTGTATCATCACAAGTGACATTTCTTTTTTTTTTTTGGCAGACCTATGTTAGTATCTTTTTTGTTTTTTGACCTTTGATTTGGCTGTTGTAATTTTAGGCTGTTGGTATTTCTTCTTCCCATATTACAGTCAGACCGCTGACGTGTCTCCCAATTTTATTTTACCTTTTTTTTCCCCTGCACCCCAGACTGCGAAAAGCCTGCTCTTAACACAGTGGTGTTACCTTATGGTTTAAAAATAGCTTTTTGGATTCTTATTTCTACTGCAGAGTACTGAAAGTTCTCTGGGACAGAAATTCATATGAACGGATACACATATCCGACTATATCACACAGCTGGTAGAGAAAAAAAAAGAGGTGGTGAAGGAACAACAGATTGATGGTGACCAAAGTGAAATTGATATGACTTGATTATGAATTGTTTTGTAATAAATAATTTTCAACTGTGAGCCAGCAAACCATCATAGTTTGATGTGTTATCAGATGCATAGCAGAAGCATGCATTAAGCTGTTAAGAGGGAAGTAAATTGCCACTTTTCATATGCAATCTTTTCTGCAAGTTTTTTCAGTTTCTTTTTATTACAAAATGTGATTTGCACCTTTTACAGTAGCCTCCAGATGTATAGCTTATGAATCTAGGCCTTTTTTGGTTGAAAATACATCTTGAAATTGTTGTCATTCAAACATAGACATTATTTATCCTTCTTGCCTCTGTTTTAAGCCCCCTCATGAAAAAGACAGAGTAGGCAGTAGTCTGCAGCATTTGAATAGCCCTTTCAAGAAGTAACATTCTAGAGAATTTTCACTGAGAGGTTCTGGTAGCTTTATAAGCTGACAGTGGGGTGGATAATTAGTGTTTTTTGAAGACTTGTATTTTTCTTAGAGTTCTCTTCTTTTATTTTTCTGATGGTTGTTCATAAAATATCCCATTATCTTGGTTTTTCTTATGCACTGTCTGGATTTTTAAGTAGCATTTAATACCTTGTATGAGCTAGGAATAATTTGAAGAAAAAATTTATGAAAGCAGAGACAGAGTTCTGTAGGCTGCTGGGTTTTTTTAGGGGTTTTGTTTATTGAGGAAGGCAAAATGTAATATATTTCTACAATTTTCTTTTTTTTGTTCTACTGTAGTTAAAAGAAAGTTGCAAACTTTGATGAATTGCAGTCTTAATTATGAATTTCTTTTATTTGTGCTCCAAAAGAGAAATGGAGTCTTTTGGATCGATGAAGTGTTTTGTGGTTTTGCAAAGTGTGGAGTCCAGTGCTGGAATAGCACAAAGACAGAAACTTTGTATGGAAAAGTTGAAAGTAGGAACTTTGTAAATCAATTGTACTAGGCAGTGCATAGTGTACAAATGCCACCATAGTTCTAGTGAAGTTTTTCTTAACAACAACAACAACCAAAAGAAAAATAGTCAATATAATATAAAAATTCAAAGCACCAGTACCTGACTGTTTACATTGAGCTTTCTGATATTTATACATTTACACTATGTTCACACAAATAACTTACATAGATGTTCAATTTATGAGCTAACTGAGTTATTATTCATCATTTTATTATTTATCTAGGGCTGGAGCCAAAAATTATCAAGCATTCTTGTCTTTTACTGTAATTTTTGGCTAATAATGTGCATACCGATTTTCTGGATCAGTAAAAGGTGTGGGTGCCTGAGATGGGCCTGAAATGGGGTTTAGGCACCTGCATTCAAAGCTGTGATGCTTAGGGTCCTCTGTTCAGTTGCTGCCTCATTTTAGAGGTGGTGTAGCTTTGCTTGGTTTTAAGCATTTTGTACATCAGGAATTGTTGCTCTGTATATGCTGAGAGCCACCTTCACCTTCTTGCTCATTAAAACTTCGACTTCCTGAAGAATAATGGGGATTTGCACTAGTTTACTTTCAGTTCCTGCTCAAACTTACAAAATCTAGTGGGGAAGTAGAAGGAAGTGCAAAGCAAACATCATATGGAGAACATTTGCAAGGGAATAGGTTGTTTTCAGTTTTGGCTTCTGTTCTCAAGGTCGTTGTTTTTATTCTTTTTTTCTTTTTTTTTTTTTAAACTCTTCTTAGGTAATAATCAGATACAATTTGGCAACAACTTCAGGACTGTAGGGTAGTCCTCTCATGGGTGTGCATACACCTTGTGAGGCCAGTTATCTTTCATCTTTTTGTAGTTGTTAGCTTTCAGTGAAGGATTTAACAATGTTGCCCACTTTTCAGTAATGTTTAGCTCATACCTCTAAAGCAGTATGTTTAAGGAGACATCAGTCACAATTCTTCCCCATCAGACTTTAAAAATTGAAAGGGAGCCTTGTCCAAAAGGGAGTTAATGGTCGAAAGACTTCCACAAGGAATTTATGTCTCTAAAACATAAGTGGACTAATTGTTGTCTAGGGCTGGAGGAAGGTGCCTGAAGACCTAATAATTGAAGTCTTGTTTCTCTTAGTATTTTTTTCCTTTCTCTCCAGCCTTCTTATTCATCTGGCTCTTACTCTGAGGCATCTGATTCCACTCTGTGCTGTCTGGACAAACTGGGGCCTCCAAGCGATCAGGCTGCTGTCATTTAACAGTGTCCTTCCTGTCAACCAGCTTGTGTTTCTTCCCACTGGTTCTGACTTAATGACTATGGACTATGACTGCATTTGCAGTGCACTAGGCACATATGAATTCAGTTACTATCTTTCATCTGATGATGTGGCTCACATTATCACCCAGCTGAATCACTTCTGATTGTATATCCAACTCTGGCACAAGCTGTATCCTGCAGCAGCTGTCTTAGTAGTAGGTTACAAGTCATGAAAATGGATTCTGTTGCTATGGGCAAGAAACAGTTTGAAGTAGTTTATGCTTTGGAAGCTTAGGTCTTTTTCATAGAGCAGCATAACTAAAATCATATAAAAAGTCTTCATTTTGGGGGCAAAATAGCATAGAGAGGGTTTTCTGTTTACCTTTCAGCATCAGTTTTTCTTTCATGTTGCTTTCATGGTTCGTATCCTAGGCCTCAGAGGTTCTGTCTCTTAAAAATTGCAGTTAAATTAGCATTGCACTAAATAAATACTAATGACAAGTTAATTAGTATGATGGCTCTTTTTAACAGGGGTTCCAGTGTCCCTGAAAATGATCGACTTGCTTCAATAGCAGCTGAATTGCAGTTCAGATCCCTTAGTCGTCACTCCAGTCCCACTGAAGAGCGAGAAGGTGATTGTCACAGTAACAAATTGTGACCTAGATGTGCAGATGCTTTATGTCATTAACATATTTCTCTCTGTTCCCAGTTCTTACCCTTTCCAAAAATTTTTTTCACCTCATCTCATTCCGAAATCTTAGATTTTTAACGTGTAGGCTTATATGGTCAGAGTAAGCCCTTCTGTTTTCAGACATATCCACTATTCTCTTGCCATTCATATTGTTTCTGAATTATATCTGAAGGGATTTCCTGGTGCTGTTCTAAGTTCTAGTGTTCAAAATGAAATTAGTAATACGATTTCTGAATTATATACCCCATTTGATAGTAAATTTCAAAACACTGTTAATGAGGTATGAATTGGATCCATCAGGACAGTGAAGTGTTTTCTGTCCAGTTCTTTATCCCTGCAGTATTCATATTACAAATACTTGCTGTTATTTGAATCCTGGAAGAAGGGACAGGATGTATCACTTGATGTCCTGATCAGGGCTTCTCCTTCAGGTTTCCCCAGCCCCTGTACATGTGGTATTTATTGCAACAAATACCTTGAAAGATTGATTGTGAAAATTAAAATGAAGTACAAAATCTGAAGCAAAATAGAATTGATATTGTGGTCATCCACACTGGATTTCATAGAGAGAAATTTCATAGAGAAAAAGGTGTGGGAGATTTTTTTCATCTTTGTTAGTTTTTAAGCAAATGTTGAAAACATTGTCTGCCTCATGCTTATTCAATTTTTTTTTTTTTTGTATCTGTATGAAAAGGAAGGTGGCTTAGGTTAGAATGCATACTAATCTTATTCTAAGGAACCTTAGAAAATTATTTTTCTACAGATATTTTGCATATTTGATTCTGAGTGGCCTGGCTTAAGGTGCTCCCCTCAGTTGTGGAAGGAGATCTCTGTTTCTATATAAATGAAATTCTTTTTTATAATTTGTTTTCTAAAGAGAAGTTGATTTTGATTTCAAGAGCATATTTTTGCTCTACATGTAGGGTGTATTAGTCCTATATGTAAGATCTTAGCTTCTGCTGAATATAGTGACATAATCCTTAATAAGAGATAAAGCTACTTTGTGCTCACACTATTATTTCTCTAGAGCCATTGTATCCAAAAGGAGATTCAAGTGGTTCATCCCGGCGGAGTTGGGAGCTCAGAACGTTAATCAACCAGACCAAAGGTATGTGTTTAGGGTCACTGTAATGTAATGTCTGTTAAATTGTACTGAAAGGTTGGATTTTATTGTGGATTGTGAAGAGGTTTTCACAGTTTTATAGTTAGGACAAAAAATAAAGCCCTCATTGCAGGTATAGGATATTGCTAACAAAATCACAAGAAGATCTTTCCCCAAGGTGGGATTTTTCTTAATTTGGGTGTCTAATAGTGTGTGATCCCACAGTTTCCTAAATTGAAGGCTATTGTTTCCTAAATTGAAGACCTCTTCTTCTCTGTCCTACTACTGATTTTCATGTAACCGAAAGTAACTTGATTACTTCGGACACTCCTATACTGTGCGGATTGATACATGAAGCTTGTCTGCACGTATTGTGGCAGGGTAGAGCCTCATGAAAGATGAGAAAAACATTCTGTCACATTAGAAACTGGTCTCATTATGTGTCTTACACAGAACACAGGAGGAATTACAAATTCTCATTTTGAAATCTGGAAGTTGGAACATAAATACTGAAGGAATTTGAGTTTGTTTAAACTAAAAAAGAATGAGGGAAAACTTGAAAATTTCTAGAAGATTGCTGTAATGGGAACTGTTTTTACAGTCCACTGTGAATAAGACAAAGATTTTGTTTTGAAACTACAGCAAGGCATATTTAGTATAGAGGAAGTAATATTAATTATGGGTAGGGGAGTAGAATATATACTTTGGGAGTATCAGTATCTCTGTCCTTTGGAGACAGGAACAGGTTAGGCTACTGGTGCCAGCAGTGACAGGTGTATGATTTTTGTGCTTTACAAGGAGGGATGCACTAACACTGCCCTGAGATCTCTTTGGTCTCACTAGGATGCTGTTTCATGACAAGACTTGAGAGCTGGAGTTTCTAATACCTCTAAATCTTTGAAATAACAGATGCCATGAGTCTTTGAAGAAACCTCTCATAATTCTGTAGAAAAAAACCTTACCTGTCCTTCTTTCCTTAGTGCTTTTATGACCCTGTTTCCACAATCAGAGGTTAGTTACAGGTCAAATGCAAACAAGTGTGTTGCATTTCATAAATGTGATTTCCTTGAATCAAGTAAAAGATGATTAGTAAAGTACCACTTCTCATTTTACTTTAGTTTCATATGTGATTGTTAAAATGTCTTATTCTTTTCCTGCATCTTAATTAGACTCACAAAATAGTTTTCTTTTAACTCTGGTTGCTTCATGTGTTATCAAAAGGTAACAAAACGTAACAGCGAATATTTCTCAATCAAGGAAATTGTTCATCACTCTTTTTAGATACAGCTTCCAAGCAAGCCCCGATGGAAGCTGTTCAAAAGTCTGTTCAGTTGTTTGAAGAAAGGAGATACAGAGAGATGAGAAGGAAGAACATCATTGGCCAAGTTTGTGACACACCGAAATCTTATGATAATGTCATGCACGTAGGTTTGAGAAAAGTGACTTTCAAGTGGCAGAGAGGAAACAAAATTGGTATGTTCTTTATACTTTTGTTTATCTAGCTAAATACCAAACTTAGTATTCGTGAAGGAAATCAAAGGCTCTCTTTAAAAATCTTGGGTCTCTGCATAGGTATTACCAGCTTTACTGAAATCAAAATGTTAAAATACAACATACTGTTGCAGCTAGGATTTTCTTAATGTAGCACTTCACTGAAGTTTTTATTGGTCAAATAACAGAAAACGAGGAGAAGGATTTGGTTAGGACAATTATGTAGGCATGATCTTGTGATATCTGCGTGTGCTTAACTTTATAAAATGTTTGAGTTCTACATTCGGAAGAACCAGAAATGGAAATGAGTTCAAACTCTGGGATTTAGTTCACCAATCTTATTGTTTCCCCCATATGATCACTTTTTTACTCTCTGGTTTGGGATTTTGGGGGAAAACCTATGTTCTTGAGAAGTTTTCTTTCAGGTCAGCAGATTAATGTTTTTACTTTTATTCAGCTTGAATTCAGGGCTATGAATGTAGCATTAAGTGTTACAGTTAAAAGCTACTTGGAGTTTTAAATTAAAAGAAAGGTAAACAGCATTGGCAAGCTGCTTTCAGTGATGTTTCCTCATTGCAGTTGATGTACCTGTTGCTTGTTGAAGGTAGTGTACTGAATTTGCCTTACTCTAACTTTGCAGGTGAAGGCCAGTATGGGAAGGTCTATACCTGTATCAGTGTTGACACTGGAGAGCTGATGGCTATGAAGGAAGTGAGTACTGTGTCTACAAGAATCTCGGCTGCCCTTGTTTTTTTCTAAACCAAATGTGGGTGATGTAGCAGGCATTGAGGGTTTCTGCACACTGCTGCTAGCTAATGGGGAAAGGATGGGAAGACAAATTGTGTCTTCATGTAGCTACAGCTGCTGTTAGCACTTTTTTCTCCTCAAGTTGGTTTTCAGTTTATAAGTTTCAATTTAAATGTCTGTAAAATGGATGATTTTTTTTTTTTTGGTAATCTCGTAGGGTGATTGTGAACTTAAATGAATTCTTGTTTAATATATGTGAGCTTCCATTAAGAGATCTTAAATGATTTTGAAAGATTATTGAAAACTGCACACAAATGTATATTTTACTTCATAGTGTTTTGTCTCACATTTTATTACTTTTCTGCTCATTCCTTAGAGTAAAGATAGGAAGTGTGATATCAGATGTTTTTCAGCTTCTCCCATAGTGTGAGCTAGGTTGAGTCACAAAACTGCTGACTAACTAGGTGGGTACAGAAATCTAGTTTTCAGGATAGGAGTAAGTGAAGCTGTGTAGGCGTAGAGATCTGTTTCCCCTACAACACCTTGTGGTTGTTTTTCTTTTAAATTATTGTTTAGTTTTAATGCATTTCCGCATCTTTAGACAACTGCAAGCATTATCTGTTCACAGCAGTTACTGTGGCAGCTGTTGGATGTTGCAGCAGCTACATTTTACGTGCCAGTTCTTACACACACAATACATCTGTGATCTCCAAGGTGTGGAAAAGCAAGACTGGGCTTGTGCTTAACTTCTTGTACCATACTCGTTCCCTGACTAATACCAACACTTGAAATTTGCTGTTGTTACATTTTTTCTCCTGATGAAATAAGATTTTCCCCCCCCTCCCATCAGTAGCACTCTGTTTCTGTAATCCAAAGTTGCTTTCTAGATGCAGGTGCTGTTTACAGATTAGCATGTGTGTGCTCTTTAGCAGAAGCTGAAGTAAGCTCATAAATAGATCCTGTTTGACAGATGTTTGTTTCACTAGGCTTGAATGCAAACTACTTGCAACTTCCAAATAAAAGGCCTTTCTGGATTTCTTTAAGAATGACTTGGGGGAAGATAGATTGATTTTTTTAAAAATTAGTTAAGAACACTGCATTCCCCTGCCCTTGCACCAAGATTTCTTCACACTGTGTTACCTCAACCACAGTGTCATTAAAATGACTTCAAATTATGGTGGTCAGGCTTACTACAAATACACAGTATTGCAACTATGCATTAGGGAATATGTAAAATACTTAAATATCATTGTCACCTTTTTTAATCTTCATGTATTTAATTTTACCACTGTTTGAATACAAACTGTATCCTGGAATTGTTACACAGAACATAACAATCATAACTTCCTAGCAACTGAAGGCAAAATATGTGCATTTATTTCTTTAGCAGTTGTCCTGCACTCAAATAATGAAGCTTCTACTTTCTAACAATATGATAAAAGTAGCATCTTCCATAACTTGCTATTCATCTTGCTTATCTTTGTGTGGTTAGAAGCTTTAAATCAGTTTTTCAGAACACCGATAATGTTTTTCCTCATTGAACAGTCCATCACAGCATATTGTAGGAGAAGTAATGAAAACCTGTTTCTTTCGTCAAAACCTTTGATTGTATTTGTTCCATGCCACACCTTTTCCTTGCAGCTGCCTTGTTCTCAGTGAAAAAACCCCTCAAAGAGATCCCTTAGACTCTCAGGTGATGAAGTACCTGGCAAATAGTCTTTGTTGAATGATAGCTCTCTCTGACATTGCTTTTAGATTCTCTTGTATTGTGTCTGTCTACCACACTTAAGCTAGAAGGCAAGCACAAAAGAGATAGATATTTGTGCACACGTGTATATTTACACAGTTAAGTAACAGCATTTTGCTCTTACAAAGTTTATAAATCATCGTAGTTGTAGGTAATTTTCCAGAAATAGCTTAATGTGCTTTATTTGTTTCAGTTTGGATGAAACAAACCATCAGAGGATGGAGAGGGGTATTCTGGAGCTTTGTGTGATGATGCTATTTAACAACAGCAACAACAATACAAAAAGAGCTTTTTGTTGTGTTTGAGTTCAGGATGGGTTGTTTGCTTTTTTTGTTCATTATTGATTTGAAATATCAGCAAAATAATGACAAATCTTTCTTGCAGATAAGATTTCAACCTAATGATCACAAAACCATCAAAGAAACAGCTGATGAACTGAAGATTTTTGAAGGCATCAAACACCCTAATCTGGTTCGTTATTTTGGTGTGGAGCTCCACAGGGTAAGAAAACATGAATTATTGGGGCTTTTTTATAAGGCAAAGAGAAAATTTTAAGAAGCTTTGCATTATTGGAGGTTTTTACATGAGAACATTTTAGTTAATCTTGTCTGGTTATCTCTGTGAATAGCAGTGTGTCTTTTTTCCTCTGGATATTGAGGTCTCTGAAACATAATTTGGACTTTTTGGAACTGGTACATAAACAGAGAAGGCTTAAAATAAGTGAATAGAGTGAGTAATGCTGGAACTATTCTATGCTGCTACTCTGTTGAACTGGTCTAAAAGCAAGTTATATCATATATGGTATGGTAACTTCTGTATGTAGATGAAGACTAGACAGGCTAAAACCTGTCCCTGTTAGCAGCAAAGGTTGTACTTGTATCATGTTGATTCCTGGAAAAATTTTGTGCTGGCATTTAAATCTTGATGCCAGACAAGTATTGGAATTCAGCTAGCATCTCTTCAGAAGGAAAAAGCAAGTTTTCTTCCTTGAGCAGCAGAACTAATGAAATGTATTTTTCTATGGACTTGGATTCCAGAGTTGTGTGCTGAGATATCCAGCTTTCTATTACTCTCTGCTTCCCACAAGCTCTTCCCACTTGTGAGTCTCAAGTCCTGATGTCTTGCTGAAAAGTGCTGCTTGGATTTGACCGATTTGCTCAATATGGAATAAGTTGTTTGGTGACCCATTGCTGGTTTAGAAGGGGACATAGGCTGCTCTCTGCATTTCTCTACTTGGAGACACAAATTTGGGTGTCTGTGCCACTGGGTCATGGATTTCTCGGACTAGTTTCTAAGAACTTTGTGTCTTTGCCATCTTTTTATATTAATTCAGTCTGGCTGAAATCAGCTGGGCTTGAAGACAGAGTGGGAGCAGAAACCTAATTTTTCCTTAAAGTGAGTTAGAGTTGGCATGGTTGTTCAAGCCACAGCAAAGAACAAAAAACTTGCCCATCCCAAGTTATCAACACATGATACTGCAGGAAGTGGCACAGAGAGAGGGGATAAAAAACAAGCCCAAACCATCATTTTGTGCCTTTTTTTCCCCTCCTCTAAATAAGCAAAAAATCTGTTTACATTTCTGTGTAATATGCCTGCAAGATCTCTGAAGTGTCTTTTGGTTGATGCCAAAGCACTGTATTTTTATACCACCAAGTAGTATCAGTTATGTATAAATGATGCAGATAGATAGGCATGTAGCAGAGCATTTCCTAGCTGTGCAATAGAATATGTTAGGTTGCAGCATGCTAGAGAGAATAGAGTTCTGAGGAGATGATTTATTAGATATTTTATGGTAAGTGATACTTTCATTAAGACATTACATGATACCTTTATTACTCATTTCATGAACAATGAAGCATGTAAGGAAAACTATATCTTAATTCAGTGTTTAAAGTATAAAAAATGACACCCAATGAAATCTGGTTTGGTTTCCACAACAGGAAGAAATGTACATCTTCATGGAGTACTGTGATGAGGGCACTCTGGAGGAGGTATCAAAACTGGGCCTTCAGGAGCATGTCATTAGGCTCTACTCAAAGCAGATCACGATTGCTATCAATGTACTACATGAACATGGTATTGTTCATCGAGACATTAAAGGTAATGTTAACCAAAAAGGTCATGTTGTTGTTTCAGTGTGGTAGATGAGAGCAGGGGGAAGGATGGGGGGGATGTATTTGCATAGTTAGTGTGCATTATCTATGCAGCCATTATTTGTATAAAGCCTTCCATTAACTTTTCAGTTTACAAGTTACTGGCTAGTTTCATGCTTTTTCTTTTAAGTGTAGATTGTAAAAAAACACTCACAATTGTCATTTCAAACTCATAAATTTTGCCCATGATTTATATAGTTTTTTTAGAGGTTGTTAAGATTACTGGGGTTTTATCTAAACTCAATTATTAGTCCTTGCATTTTTAGTAATAATGTACTGAGTTATGTAATACTGTTTTCCTTCTTGTCTGTGCAAACAAGTGGTGTTTTCTGGAGCTGACAGGCAGTGTACAGTGCTAGAGTTGTGCATCAGAACTTTTCCTTGTGATTCCATTTTCCTGAAGAGTTTTAGATTTCGGATGAATGGCTGATTAAACTTAGTAACAAAACCATTGTTAAAAGAACTTATTTTAGGATATCCCTTTATCTAGTGGTTTTTTTCCATACATATATCTTCTCATGCCTGGCTGTCAGCATTTGCTTACATAATTAGCAGACTGAAACTACAGTAACCAAAGGGGGGTTGGGTTTGGCTTTTAAGATATCCAGTGTCAGTCCTCATTTCAGGTTCATTTTTCTTTTTCTGCGCCTTCCAACAACATCCTCCATGCCTGGTTATCTTGGTTTTGTTAGTCTGGCATATTTGGCTCACCGATGGCAGGAAACTTAGGTGAAGGTAGGGGAAGCAATGCTCACAATATGCCCTGTGAATGCTCATTTTGTGACAAGGCAGTGCAACCCAACGATGCTGGGTTTCTATGTCCCTCTTGCTCACAGGGTTTTGAATCACCGCAGCAGTGTAGGAGGTTCCCAGTTGCTCTTGGTCCTTTGGCCTCGTGCTTCTCATTTGGGAAAAGAACTATCTACGATCCAGAGGCCTTCCACCCAGGTAGGCCACTCTTGAGTCAGTTTTGGCTTTTTTTTTCCTAGAAACACTTTCCCTCACTCCCATTCCCCAGCAATCTTACCTTTTCTGGTTCTCCTTCCTCACCAAAGGTTTCTCTCCAGTTGTGGATTTCCCTTTGTGTTTTTCACAGTTCTCTCCTTGCCCTTTTCTTGATCATTCCTTGTCCAGGTTCTGCTTAGCTGGATTATGCTCTCCTGGAAGCTCGTTGTGATCAAAATCCAAGGCTGGCTGACAGGGATTTCTTTTGTGCTGCTCAGTGTCATTGCTGATATCTGGATATGTTTCCAAATAGGTCTTCTGCTCTTCAGGGAAATGCATGGAGTGAGAAAAGCTGTTTAACAGAACTGTAACGTTGTGTTATCTGAGGGCATTTCTGTCACAACAGGTTCCTTACTTCAAATGTTGGGGTGTTCCTTGAGAATAACAGAGGGTCACTGCAGGCACATCTGTGTATAGACCTTCCTGAAACTCCATGGCAGAATATAAAGACAGACCACAGAGGTTATATTTATAAAGGTTACCTGATGCATTGCATTCACTGCAATTTTGCTCATTTACTTCTTTTATGCTAACATTGCATCCCCAAGTTTTCAGGCTAACAGCAGTAAAGAACACTCTAATTTTAATTTTATCTCTCATGTAGATTGGTACTCTTCTTATTTTTCTGATAGGGAAAAATGACATTCAGACTGTTAAAACTGCTTTCCTATGAAAACCTCGCTGTCAGATCATACTAGATCTCTCAGGGCCAGTTTGCTGAACATCACTGTGGATCTATTTCTTTTAGCAGCAGATAAACAATTGTTATAAGATTTGCTTATCTGTATCCTGGAAGACACCTGTACTCGGTGTCTTCAAGTACCTTGTGCCCAAAAATAGACTTTTGGTTAACAGTGTTCCCTTGTCCCACTGTTGTCTTTCAGATGCTATTATGGCATCCAGCTCTATGAGGGTAAAAGACAAAGCAAGATGCAGCTGCCAAAAATGTTTTTCAGCCTGTGGTGGTGAGAGCAGATGGAGGGTTGTGTTGGCTGGTTGTTATATTTGGCTGCACTGCTTTTGCTTAGTCTGCATCATTGTGAAAAGTAGGTGGTGCAGGTATGTAGCACGAGATAGTCTCTTGTGAGACTCTCTTAATTTCTATTCTGGGTATTGAATTTTAATTCCTGTGGCTAAGCCCAGTTTTCTTGGTTAGAATTATTTAACTTTTTGTAAGGAAGCTGTTCTGGTCAGTGATGGAGAATGATGGAATATTTAATGCTGGAGGGAACCTGTGGACATCTCTGAGCCGTCTGTCCTAAACAGGGCCAGCCTCAGTATCAGATCCAGTGTCAAATTAGATCAGATTGCTCAGGACATTGTTGAGGTGAGATATACATGTATCTCCAGGGATGGAGAGGCCCTATTCCAATGACTGACCTATCCCCACTGTGAAAAGCTTTTTCCTGATAGTTCCCTGGAATCTGCAGAGCTTGCTGTTGTGTCCATTGCTGCATAACCATTTCACAGCGTGCTTTTGAGGGAAAAGTCTGTTTCCACAGTCTTGCTATCCTCCCATTACACAGCTGAAAACAGCAATAAGTCCGTCCCCCCCCCCCCGAGCATCCCTTCTTCAAGCGGAACAAACCCATCTTGCAGCCTTTCCTTGTAGGTCGGGTGCAGCCCTCTGAACATCTTGGTGCTGCTCTCCTGGGTTTGCTTCAGTGTGTCATTGTCTCTCTTGTGCTGGAGAGCCTAAAAACAAGAGACAGCACTCAAAGTGTGGTCTCACAAGTGCTGAATTGAGAGGAATTAATCAATGAGGCCTGATGGGTTCTCTTCAGGAGAGGGCATGCTCCTGAAGAGTGCTTGGATGAATACAGAAAATGAAAGGATTGTATCTGAAGCTTTAGTAATTCAAAAACCTGTGAATGAGATGCTCCATACGAAAAAGTCTTCATCAAGCTGCTACTGTATTATTGTCTTCTTGTTAACCTTGTTGTTAGCTCAAAACTTCTGCCATCCTGCCTTCCTGATGAGCACAAAGGAAGGAAGGTCGTTCAGCAAGAGATGGAAAACTCTGCAACAGGAGACTGTGGGCATGTGCCATGGCTCTCTAAGAGACTGAGAAAAAGAGTATGTGAAAGCTGATTTTCTCATCCAAGAGTAGCATTTGGCCTGCTTGTTTCTTGAATTAATTTGGCTGTTGCACTGCTTAAGCACTGGCTGTGGAATGTCTGAGCTGCCTCTTCTTCTGGAATTACAGCACAGCCTTTAGTGGGGCTTTCGGTGCTGCTCCATGGACCCATAGAATTTCCACCAAAACATCTGGACTATCATGCTAGTGCAGTTTTCACAGTTCTTACTATGGGGCTGATTTGGTAGAGGTACAGGATGTGAAACTTGAGTTTAAATGCTTTAGGTTTTGGCTACCCTAGCAGGAGTGTGGCTTTTACTTGCTCTTTGCTGTGTGCCCAGGAGGACCTGTGGTGTCACAGCAGGAGGGCTGTGCACAGCTGGGCAACCTCCTGCCTCTGCCCAGTGCATGCAGTGACAATGCTTCAGACACTGTATGTGTAAGGGGAGAAAAGGAGCAGATGGCGGGGTGGTCCCTTTCTGCTGTTGTACTCATGGTCTTTGGTTTTATTTTGCCTATTAACCATGCAGATATGTAGGTATTCTGTTACACTCCCAGCAGTGTTAACTGTCAAAGGTAAAAAGCATCGGGCATCTTCAAAGTACTGCCCTCTTGTCTGCTCCTCTTACACGGGTCCTGCTGGATTCTGTGCAGGTTTCATTTAACAAGGAGACCCTTTTTAAAGACTCCTTCTGCAGTCTGGTCTTGGTTTCTGAACAAGCAGTTTACAAAACAGGCTCCAGCAACAGCACGTCCATGGAAGCTGACAGAAAGTGTCTGCAACATGAGTCTTCAAATGCTGTCTCTGTCTTCTTGGTGAAACTTTGGTTCAGTGCTTTATTCCCTTTGACAGTTCCAAGTGCTTTCAGGAAAAGGGCTTGCAGGAGCTTTCATGGTAACACTTAGGCTAAATTGTCATTACTTTTTATTAAAAGGGACAAACTCTAGTTGAAAAGGCCTTGGAAGAAGGTTCTGAACTGTACTAAACTAAAATATCCCAGTAGCCTAAACTCAGTCAGAAGAGAGATTGTTGCACTTCAGCACTGCCAGGCTCCATCCACTGTAGTAGTTGAAAACCACTTTGTAGCCTTTTGTGAAATTTTCATGTTGCTTTCTTGAGGAATGGAAATACAAGTTTCCAAAACATCCTTGAAAAAGTGTTTGCTAGTGAGGACTGTTTTTCCTAAGCTCTTTGTGGAGGCTAAGTACGCCTACTTCGTATCTGACAAGCAACTGCTTGAAACTGTTAGAAAAGCAGTTGACAGTAATTCAAAGGAAAAAGAAGCTGTCACTCTCCTAATGCATTGCCCATACTTAGTGTCCCATCAAACAGCCTTCTTGTAGTGCTTTGTGTCTTTCTGGATCCTCCTTCATTCAGGAAGCTGAGGGATGGTCTACCCATCTCCATTAAACACACCTGTTCAGGGTGACTGTGAACATAGGCCCCACTGATGGCAAACTGCAGAATCCAGTGAAAGAATTCTGGAGTATGTGCAAGCATCTGAATGCCAGAAGTGGAAAACCACTGGACACAATGTACAGAAGAGTTGTATTCCCTGAACATTAATTCTTTCAGGACTTGTAAAAGCTACAGTAACTAAAGGTTGGAATTTAATTCTGTTAATAATTTTGGTCACCCATTAATTGCAGTTCTGTGTAATACCTCTTGGACTAAATAGTTACCAACTATTGTCAGAGTAGTCAGAGAGTCCTTTAAGAAATGGGCAGGGTTTTGGCATCATTGACCTGCACTGCCTTTTTTTGACTTGAGCTTTTTGAGGCTTCTTTGTATTCTCTGTGAATATCTTGGGGATGCCCAACCAAGTGAATGGGAAAATGTTATTAACCAAGACAACACAAAGGAGGAGCAGCCAAGAATTTCTGCACTGCTCAAGATGGAACACAAGTGAGAAACTGTGGAAGGTTCTATTGAGATGAGCCATTTTTGAATGAATCTTTCGTGTGACATGGGCAGACGCTATGTGTAGTGAAATCCTCAATATCTGCCTGCTCCTAGAGTAGGTGAGTAGTTTTGTTTTGTGCATACCATCCATCTTTCCTCCAGAAAGATCACAGCTGAAGCTCTATTTCTGCCAGCTGATACTTGCAACCTACTTGTGCTTTCATTGTCATACTTGTAGAATCCAGAATGTGGCCTGACATAAGGAGCTCCTTCTGCTCTACCTGTTTGCTGTTGCTGTCAACATGAGTATTTTGGCAGGATGTTGAATGAAAGAAAACCACAGGTTGTCAAAACCACTTGGCTTATTTTGCACTGTTGTGTTGAGCAACTGACTTGAAGCCATTTGCAGATTTCCCTTGGAGATTTTGTAACTATGCTAGGGAAGTTTGTTCTAGTGCAAGCTGCCAGTATAGCCAGTTATTTTAATGGTAGTCCTCCTCCAAAAATTACTCAGGAAGTAAAGTGCAATGGAGTAGGCCCTTGGTAATATGTGTAATAAAAGGCTCTAAGCTCTGTTTTGCAAGTCAGCTGTGACCACAGAGTCACTAAGGTTGGAAGACCTCCAAGACCAAGTCCAACCTTTGACTGACCACCACCATGTCAAACAACTAAACCATGGCACTGAGTGCCATGCCCAGTTTATCTTGAATACTTCCAGGGGCAGTGACTCCACCACCTCCCTGGGCAGCCTGGTTCAATGCCTGACCATCCTTTCAGTGAAGAAATTCCTCCTGATGTCCAACCTGAACCTCCCCTGGGATAGCTTGAGGCCATTTCCTCTTCTCGTGTTGCTGGTTGCCTGAGAGAAGAGACCAACCCCCACCTGGCTACATCCTCCTTTCAGGCAGCTGTAGAGAGTGACAAGGTCTCCTCTGAGCCTCCTCTTCTACAGGCTAAACACCCCCAGCTTCCTCAGCTGCTCCTCACAGGACTTGTGCTCCAGACCCTTCACCAGCCTTGTTGCCCTTCTCTGGACTTGCTCCTTCTTGTAGTGAGGGGCCCAGAGCTGGGGACACAACTTGAGGTGCAGCCTTACGAGAGCTGAGTACAGGAGGATGATCCCTTCCCTCATCATGCTGGCCACACTGTTTTTATTGACAAGCACGGTATCATCTGTCTTGAAGAGATACTAGTGGGGGGCACACAGCAATGGCCTCTGCCAGGAAGCAGTTTCTTCCTAATTCAATGCTCACAAGGAGAAGCACTGGAATTCCTGAAGCAGTAATTTCTTGTAACGAGCTTGTATGGAAAGCTGTTTAATTTGCCTGCCATACTGCTTTTTTTTTGGGTTTTTTTTGGTTTTTTTTAACACTTGTCAACTTCCAGTACACTTCATGTTAGCACAAACCCACCAGAACATCTTTAATGCTGTCATATTCCACACTTAATTCACAGGTAAAGATCTTAAGTGTGAATTCAGCTATTACCTACTGCAACTTCCAAGGCTATATTGAGACTCCCTCATTGCTCAATTCAGCTCTGGCTTAAACAAGTGTTACTGTGTTTCCTTGTGTTTCCTAGGAGCCAACATCTTTCTTACCTCATCTGGACTGATTAAACTAGGAGACTTTGGCTGCTCAGTGAAGTTGAAGAACAATACCCAGACAATGCCTGGAGAAGTGAACAGTACCTTGGGGACTGCAGGTAAGGAAGCTTGTGCTAGGCAGGTACTTGTCTAGTTACCATAAAAGAAGATACTTCTGCCAGAAGACTGGGCTGGAGTAAAACCATCTGTTTCAGGGAAACTTGACTTTACCTTAGCTAGTTTTGTGCTTTACATCCAGAAGCCAAAACAATCAGTGAATGATATAATGTGAAAGATAAAATTGTATTTGTCTGTAACTATAGAGATGCTGGGGCATGTGTTTTCTGGGGTTGTATTTTTCTCTGCAGCCTTACTGAAACAGTACTCTTTTCGCAACAGCTGCTCAATCAATTTTCATAAAATGGCAGTAACTGAGAGTATGTACTGTAACAGCATTTTCGCCATCCCTTTTCAAACTGAAAGACAGTTGTGCTGAAAACAGGGCAAAGAACAAGAAACCAGCAAATGGCAAAACTTAGCTAGAAAACCTGCGTAGTAATTCATGGGGTATTTTAAAAAGCATTTGGTTTACCCAGTCAGTCACTTGATGTGTACTGTTCCTTCTGCTGTATGAACTGATGGCATAATATATGTTGTTTCAAAGCGTACATGGCTCCAGAGGTAATCACTAGAGCTAAAGGAGAAGGGCACGGACGTGCAGCAGACATCTGGAGCCTGGGCTGTGTTGTCATAGAGATGGTCACCGGCAAGGTAGGGATGTTTCATGTACTGATGAAATGCAAACTGTTCTCAGCAGTTTTTCTGCACATTCTGGTCCCACTCTCAGCAATTTGTCACTAAAGTCTACAAAGACTGGGATGGCTTTTCATTTCCTGGAGTACAGACATACATGCTCTAGTGGGTAGAAAGTTGCTCACTAAAGCTTGCACTTAGCAATGCTGTTAACTGTTGCAGAGGCCTTGGCACGAATATGAGCACAACTTCCAGATCATGTATAAAGTGGGGATGGGTCATAAACCTCCTATTCCTGACAAAGTGAGCCCAGAAGGGAAAGACTTCCTTTGCCACTGCCTGGAAAGTGACCCAAAGATGAGGTGGACGGCCAGCCAGCTTCTCGATCATCCTTTTGTCAAGGTTTGTCTGATGACTTTGGCTACAAAAACTGCAGATGGGAACTGGGAACAGCTTTTAGTCAGCTTCTCTGTTTTCAGTGATGCCACAGGGTTTGGTACCATGGTGAGGGGCTGGTAGCAAGTTGATGCTGTCCAGGATACATGGATTGGCAACTTTCCAGAAGCCTGTGTTGTTCTTAGCAAGCATTTGACTATAGGACCTGGTGTGCACCACACATTAAACTCTCACTGCTGTTTTGAAATGCATTATCTTTATGTTAAAAAGACAAGTCAGGCTTCAACTCAGTGGTAGCTAATTGGATCTGAAGGGCTCTGCAGCAAAAACTTCAGCAAGTGCAAATGCACAGGTTTTTAGAGATAAGGACCCCCTCCGTAAAAAGTGAAACCAGCACATGCTTGAGAACTCTTCCATTCTTCTGTGCAAGGGGCTGCTTTTCTTTTAAGCTCATACTTAAGGTTAAGGTCATGCTGAATGTCCTATCTGGCAGCTGGTGTAACAGTCTGCAGTTCTTGCATGAACTGTGGTGTGATGCTTTACTTAACAACAGGCAAATATTCACAGCTACCAATTGAGCTGTATTAGTAACTTCTTTTTTTGGAGAAGTGGGAGCACAGTAGGTTATTGAATTCTGTCCCATTTTCCAGCATAAAGTTGATCACTTTGGTGTTCTGGTTCAGTGGCAGTGTGTTTGGGATCATCACCCCCCCCGCCCTCAGCAGTGCAGCTGTAGCAGATCCCATCCATCACAGAGGTGGACACTGCTTTAGGCACCTGAACGATGCACGGTGACAGTGGGAATGTCAGTACTCCCATACAAACACTTGTAATGCATTATTGTGTAACAAGGGAGGAAAAACAAGTTTCAAAGGTGTGAAGGTGCTAAAGAGATTGATCATTTCTAACCTTGCTGCAGGAGGGAGATGGCTGAAGTAATTGCCTTCTGCTTCCTTCACAGGTTTGCACAGACGAAGAATGAAGTTACTCAGTCTCTGGCCTTTTCTATTCTGACAAGATTTGAATCACTACTGTATGTAATATTTACATAAAGACTGTGCTGAGAAACAGTATAAAAGTTGACCTTAACGAAGACTGCACAAGTGACGGTGTCACTTCCTCTGCTGCTCCTGTACATTTTACTCGGCACGTGTTGCTCACGTGGCGTGTCCGCAAGTTGGAAGAAGCTGCATGTTTCAGTGAAAGTGCCATTACTACTGTATATGGACCATACCCTTTTTGTTCCTTCTCCTGTTTCTCATTTGATTGAGAACTTGTAATGTTAATATGTAGTATTTTTGAACTTTCTAGGTTCAGAAAAATGCTGTAGTGTTATCAGGCGTTATGGACCTTGTTTTTTAATCTGTTTGAGTGCACTGACTGTGAACTTTTACTGGGGTTTTTGTTTATTTGTTTTTGGCAAGCTTCAGATTTGTTATGCACAAGGCTGATTAATGAAATTTAAAAAAAAAGGTTTTTCTCAATAAATGGTTTATTTTAGGAGATGTTGGTGAAGGGTTTTTCTTCCAAAAATAAATGTGGGGCTGTGTTGCTTTTTAAACTTTTTTGCAACATTGGGATAAGACTGCTAAGCTGACCTAACTGGAATAAGCTGCCCTTATATTGCAATAGTCAGTGTTGTGTCAAGTTTTAAGATCAGTAGTGTGAGATGCTTCTTACACAAGTGGTAAGAGAAGTAAGGTTCCCTTTCATCGCCCTCTCAGGAAAGAGAGTGATGGGCAATTTCTGACACTGCCTTTTATCTAAGGGATAACTTCCTTCTTGAATGTGTGCACTGTGAACAGGGAGTGCTCTGCATGGCCTTTCTGTCTTCTAGAAGAGAACTGTACAAGACGATTCTTGTGTTCTGTTTGGCAAAACCAAGAACCTACTTTGAAAACTGACTTCTGATCCTGGGCTTTCATTTCCCCACTACACCCCAGTTGTCATCAGCCCCAGACAAGGAAGAGAGATTAGCAGTGGTTAGCAATTGAAAGAAACAGCCTGCAATGCATGATCTTGTTGATTTTTTTTTTTTTTTTTTTTTTTTTTAACTTGCTATTACAAATAGGTGACTTAAAACTGTTACTTGTAAACATTAATGCAAGCTTACATATTCCTGTTACAGCTTTAGACTTAAAATAGGTAACTTAAAACTTGCTTTTAATATTTGGTTTTATATTCTGGTGTCTTGTCATCTTAATCCACAAATCTTGATTAGTCACAGGTGTGGGGTGAGCTGTTCAGGAGGTACCACAAAATCTGACATTTCTAGAAAAATACGAGCCTTGCTGTGCATGTCACCTGTGCGTGTATTTAGGCTCTCAAAAAATATTATGCTGAATTCAAACACAGACTTTCCCTCCTTTTCAGTTCTCTGTTTTCAGTTCTGTGATAGGAGGGGAAGTGTGTTGTCATCCTCAGTAAAGGACTGTGGAAGTACCTGAGGTGAAAGTGTCCCCCCAGCCTGCTGTGTGCTTCACTTTGCAGTGCAACAGAAGTGTCTGAGTGATGTGTGTCCTCACTTGCCTTGCTTCAGGTGCCCTTGAACACAAACAGGAACTGTGGACAGCCTTTAGGAGTCAGGACAGAGGTAACAAACTGTTACAAGTGTGTTCTTCCCAACTAAAAGAAAACTCAGTCACTGCATATCAGCTTTTTATACTTTTATTTTTGTATAAACAAACATTAAGACTAATTTTTGTTAAGGCAGTTGTAGAACATACAGTTGCTTGTGGGGATGAGGGGCAAACACTGCTTCCTAATGATCTATGTCATTCTTTTAATACAGTGAACGGGACAAGTTTAACTTTGGCAAGGACCATTAAGCTTTCTCTGTTTGTCCATGAGTGCTGGAGGGGCCTCAGTGGTGTGCCCGGACTTGCAGAAGTGCTTAGGAGGATGGATCCAGGAGTGGCAGGTTTGGCCCTCAGCCTGTTCTAAGGGTTGGACCCAGGGAAATGGGTATGAAATAATCCCTGCACTCTTTCAGAAGTATTTACTTGTTTGGTACTTTCCTCTGGGAGAAGTGGCACTGCATGCAGGTGGAGGGGAAAGGACTAAGATTCATAAGGAATGCTAAATGTCTTCCTTGCTGCATGTTAAATCTGTGGCTCTTATGAAGGTAGAACAGCCATTGTCATTCCAGGAGTATGTATTTGCTGCTCAGAACTACTAACCCACCACCCTGAGAAAAGGCCACTGGACCTGCCAGGTAATGTTTACAGTAAAATGCTACCCTGGAGAGGCCTTTCCTTTCTCCCCTGCCACCCACTTTCAAACTGTTGGGTACAGTGTCCTCAGGTCTGGCTTGTTAATGTGCCTGATCATTACTACAGGATGTAATACTCAGTTTTTCACTGTTAGGAGTGTTACAGCAAATAGAGTGCAGGGCATGTACTATTATTAAATAGCACTGTAAATATTGCAGTATTTTCTACTCTTTGGCTCTATTTCATGTGTTTTCATGAACAGAAACATGGGCTCTGATGTAGT
>NW_008236217.1:8458510-8473266 GCF_000691975.1 Corvus brachyrhynchos | reverse complement strand
CACAAGATGTGTGAGGAAAAAAGCCCCCAAAACCAGTCTCTCACACTTCCCATGGTCTGTTCCTTCTTTCATGTTGTAAATTTTACTGCCTCCACTATCCATAAACTTATAGCTCCATGCTAAAAGCACTACTTCACCTGCTTTTTAGGTGTTGCCTATTAAAAGGGTGCGTTTCTAGATTATCTGATGTACTGAATAGCAAATACATATTCATGGAATGATTCAAACTGTTGTATTAGCCTGTTTCTTCCAGCCTCAGTTTTATTATATGACAAGAGAAACGTTTTTATACCAGCTGCTAGAATAAGACTGCTCACTTCCTTCACTAGAGACTGTCATGGTTTAGTCCTGTGCCTAGTGAAAATGGACTGTCTGTGAAAGTGCCAGTCACAACCTCCATTACTCAGAGTCAGGATCTATCAACTTTAAAAAATTGGGATTTTTTTCCAATCATAATTGCTGTTAGTTAATGTGCCCTCTTTTCCTTTTTTCCTGCTTTAAGCAAGTTCTTTCTAGTAACCTGCAGATCCTTAACTCTAGAGGTTTAAAAACAAGAGGCAGCTGCCCTGAAATCAGTACTGGGAATGTCACAGCAACCCCACCTTGCTCAGAGCTTGATTCTAATTTTATTTAATTCAGACGGGTGTCAAATCAAGTTAAGACATAAAATGAGCTATACCCACTGTCCTAGGTCTCCCTCCTAGTTCTCCTCTCCTCCCCTGAAGAAAATAATTTACTATTACTTAGGCTGACTGTTATGAGGCACCAAGTAAACTAATTTATCAGAAAAGACAAACAAGCAGGTTAATTAGGATCACAACAGTATGGGTGTGGGGCATACATTTTAATGCACACGTTGCATTTTTTCACTACACCATGCCCAGTTATTTTCTTTCCACAATTGTTAGGATGGCCTGGAATTCTAAGTAGCATTTAAAGCCTTGGATGTATGGCCTCGGGAAAGAGATGGCAGTGGGTAACTTAGCTCTGCTCAGGCCACAAGGCCAAATTCTGATCCAGGTTATGCTACTGCCAGGCTCTGCTGCCTGGATGTGCAGGGTCTGGCTGAAGTTTTGAAGGGCCCATGTAGTGCACACTGTGGGAATAAGTTCTGGATGTACAAAAACTCTACTGTAGTTCTGCCAGTTCAGCAGAGCTGCTTCAGTCCAATACTGCTATAACCAAGCACAGCATCCTGCTGTACTGTATTTAAACACTGACAGATTATGGTTGTTAAACTGTGTGATCTACACAACTATCAAGTTTAATCATCTTGTAACAGTCTTCTGACATTAAAGCCTGCACCTCTGGTTAGTTTCCAGGTAGAGTCTCTTCATACAAGCACGCTGGAATTTATTTTTTTTTCTTCAAAACCTAAGACACTTCATAGGAAAACAAACCAACCACACATGTGCAAACCTGTTGTTGAGGGTAGATGCAGGAGTGCATCTTTCCAGCACATCATCCAGCCCAAACCCCCAGAAAAAAACAACAGGAGCACAAATTCAGATATGCACAGCAATTACTCATCCTCTGATCTCACTTGAAGGACCATGATCTGCACTTAAGAGTTTTCAGCAGTTGCATTTGTTCTCTTTGGATTGAAGCAGTCTCTGGAGATGCTACTTTTGTTTCTGTTTGTTGTCGTTGTTGCCATAGGTGGAGCCCTTGTTAATTTCTGTAACCCCGATCATCCATCTGACACCAACAGAAGCTGCAAAACAAACACAGTTAAAGCTGCTTGAGGCAAGGCCTGAAGATCTGTCCTGGTTGTAGCATCATGAAAGAGACCTTGGATCAAAGGTGCATTTGATGCTCCCGCACCTCCACATCAATTTATTGGCCTGTGGCATCTCATGAAGGAAGAGCCTCAGGCTGGACACGTCTGCTCCCATCAGCAGGGAAGAGGCTACAAGGAACCAGGATGGGTGTGAGAGGCACAGGGGTGCACAGCCCTGTGTGCCAGGGGAAGGGAATTCTGCTGGCTTTCAGCAGCCCCGTGGCTGGAAGAGCACAAGCGAGCGCAAGGGAACTTCAGGTTTTGATAAAAAAATGTAAGTTGTGGCATTTGTTAATGACAGCTCATGAAAAAGGCCCTTACAAGAAACCAGGTTAATTTAAAAGACTTTCATAGATGATTCTGTGGTAATAATTCACCATGTGCAGGGATTATTTTATTTATTTATCTGTAGCACTTAGAGTGACTAAGTTAAATGCAACTTAACTCCTTCCCTCACACTTTTGGTTTTTTTTGTAAAGGGGCTCAGCTGCCCAAAATCTATTACTCCTCAAGCTTCTGCTCAGCTACTGTACGTATTCAGAACTGTCATGCTTCTTTCATGTCCGGAAGTCACAAACATCTTCCCTCTGCTCAGAATGCTTTCCAAAAAAAAGGAACCCAAACCAAACAAACCCAAGAAAGCCACAAACTTCCCCAAAGCCTCCAAATCCTACTGTCTTTCTGACCGATGCTGGAAAGGCCCAGTAAGGTGAGGTGCTCTAAATGTCTCAATCTCATGGGTCTTTACTTCTTAAGATGAGCCTGGACAAACTCTGACCAGCCAAAGAACTCTTTATGGTTAAGTCAGTGCCAGATATCACCAAGAGAATCCAGAGGCTTCATCCCACTACCAGGCTTCCCTTGTGAACAGCAGGGGTGATCCAACCCCGTGTCCTGGCATTTGCTGCTCTTCAGCACTGGCAGGGGAGGGGGCTGCCAGCTGGCAAACAGCACTGCCCTGTGCTTGAGCAGCTGCTGCTTGGCACAACAACATCGGCCACAAAGAGCTGTCCCTACAGCCTCGAGCTGTGTAGGCTGACAGTAAATTGGCAGTTTTCAGAGTGCAAGTGGTAACTGGATACAGGGATGAGTTACACATGATGTGACAGCATGGCTGGACACTGGGAAGCTGGTCTACCCATGGGGCTGCCCTCAGGTCTTGTGGGTGCCAGGAAAGCAGGGCCCTCTCACAGGCAGAGCTGTGCAGTGAACAGCCCAGAAAGGGAGCAGGCTCTGAGGGCACTCACTGACACTCCACTGTCAGCCCATGAATAGAAACACACACCAGTGAGACAAGCAAAGGGCTTCACTCTCACAGACAGACAAGAAAGAATACCATCTCTGACATTTAACTGGCCCTGAGCTGGGGAACACAAGAAAAAGATCCAACATGTAGGCCGTAGTCTGGGATCATAACATAATAGTAAGCATGAGATCATTAAGATTTTAACCACAAGGGATAGAAACAGCATCTGCAGATGGACACAGAGAATAAATAAGAGCAGCTGTTACAGCAACCACACGCCATATTGGAGATTTCATCCAGTTCCAAGAATGCCACTGCCTGGACCCACAAACCAACTAGTTCAGCAGTTGAGATTTCTTATTTTCTTCCTTTGCTCCCTGGCAGAAGCTGCCACTGCCTTCTGTCCCCGTTTCACCCTGTAGCCCTCAGCACCCTGGGGGAGGTGGGGTGCAAGGAGAAGAGGACTACTCATGTTTGCCAAGGTTGTGGAAGCAAAGTGGGGTAAGGCTGGGCTGCCTCACTGGCCTGTCCCTGCACTGCCTCCTCGCCACAACTCTCCTGGAGCCTCAGTGCAGACCCGAGTGATACCATTGCACTTCCTGAGTGATACCATTCACTTATTGTTTTACACACAACTGTAGTAAGGGGAAATTTGGGGTTTTTACTTCAAGAAAGGGGAGAAAGGGAGATGAAGCAGTAACTAATCAGCAGTGTCTAACTTAATAGCTGTGAGGGTTTAAGTCCACCCTGAGAAGAGCATGAGAGAAGCTATTGGCTGAAGCATCCGTGCGCTGCTCCATGGCAAACAGGTAACTGAGCTCCTGCATCCTTCTGCCCACCAGTACTCAGCATCCAAAAGATGTAGGAAGTTGCTGAGGACCTGCTCTGCCTGCTGGAGTGCCAGGGGCTCAAGGAGGGCTGAGCTGACACAATCAGGAGAGCCAATAATGTAATCTCTTTCTTGGAACACATTTTAGCTCCAAGAAAACCACCACCTCCACACGTAGTATCTCAGCCCTCAGCAAAACCTTAGCTCAAAGGATTTCCACCTTTTCGCTTACACCTCAGGATTTTTTCTCATCTGTTACCCTGCCTCTATACCACACAGCAAGTGCTATGAACTGCACAGCAGGCACCTGTGTTATATTGGTTATGCATTGAAATTAAGAGTTGAACAACAAAAGTGTATGAATGGTAGACATTTCCATTGAGGGCCTATCCTACATACTATGAAGAAGAAACAAGCAACACACAAAAAAAGCAAACAACCCACCCCAAACCCCCAATTTCTAGGCACCAGGCTGAAAGGCCAGACTGTCTGGCAGCTCCACCAGAAGGCAGAATCAACACAGGCACGATCCTGCACATGGTTTGTATCCTGTGTTAAAACTTCCTACAACCCTGTTGGCTTGTCCTCTCCTCACCTTCCGTTCATCTCAGCCTACAGGCATTGCCAGCCTCACTGCCCAGGTCACATCATGCTCCAGCCCTTTGGTCCACACTCTGCTCTTGCACACTGTGACGTGCCCAGGTTTGCAGGGTGATCCCGTGCACACAGAGCACAGCACACACACAGCAGCTCCCATGGAATCGGAGCTGGCTCACTGCTACTTGCACTCGGTTCAGCTGGAACACTTCTCTCGCCTAGAACTGACACAGAGCTCCTGGCCCTGTGCCATCAGCTCAGCTTCCACTGTGCTTTTAGCATTAAACATGGCAGAGCTGCTGCTCCCTTTAAAACCCCCTCTCATCTTTTGCAAACATTCCCCTTTTAACTGCTGTTGACAGCTTTATAATAAATTACCTCTAGAGCATGAAGGGTGGGTGTCCTCCTCAACACAAGTTATCAAAACATGAAAGGCAACCCAACACTTGGTTCTTTGAAGCCAAATCAGACTGGGGAAGCAGGAGGAGGAGAAAAAAAAGAAGCTGCTGTCAAATACAGATACTGACATTTGACAGATGTGCTCACTGCTTCAGCACCAAAATATCAGCACCAAGTTTTAAATAGCTATTGTGAGCTAAGTACCTAAATCTCTTTCCATGTGTCCTGTGAAATTAAAGCTGGTTTTCAAAACACTTTTGTACCTCTAACTACTCGAGGATTTATCCTCTGGAGCAGTGACTGCCTTGTGTTGGTTCAAGTAGTCTCACAAAGGGCTTCCAGTCCCAGACCAGCAGTAAGGTATGAGCACAGTGTGATGATTGTTGGGAGTATAAACAGCCAAACTGCTGCACAGCAAAGCACAAGGGGACAGCACTCACAGTACAAAGAGGAGATGTTATTTATACAGGGCTGAAAGAGTTTGAGCTGAACCAAGCAGAGCCATACACACACTGGTTATTCATTCTTTACATCTCAGGGTCTGAGGGATTACAGTCCTTCTGCTCCAGCTTGAGTGGAACATTTTTCTTACGGCTCTTTCCACCTGAACAGCCAGTTACTTACAAGCCAGTCAGTGTTTTACTGGAGAGCACAATAAGCAGAAACTATCCAAAGGACAAATGACAGTCTAGAAACAATGCAGAGGGTACCAGGTAAAAGGACCTTCTAGTTACTCTGCTCTATCACAAAAAGTTAATTTTGTGCTTATCTGCACCTGTGTCAGGTACTGAAACCCACCCTTAAAACCAGCAATCTACTACAATGGGCTTTTAGGGAGTAAAGTTCCTGATCCTGGAGTATCAGGTGAGCTGTCAAAGTGCCATAGAAAGAAACCAAACCACTACCCATGTGCTTCAGTTACAAACAGTGAGAAAAGGTCTGCTAGGAAAAATGGGAAAAGCTGGTTTTATCATCTGATAAATCCCTCCAGTCTACAAAAAACCCTTCCTTTTACACTGTTAAGCCACCAGGTACCAATTACCACTCCCACTGGGAAAGACAGCAAACACATTCCTCCCTGCTTTGCTGCAGACTGGCTGGGGTGGGGAGACAGTTCCAGCTGGCACCAAGAGGCACAACCTCCAAGCTGCGTTGGTGTCCATGCACTGCTGTCTCCCAGCCACTGCAGGAGCCACCTCTGAGCCCTTGCCTAAAGCTGGGCACAAACTGCAAAATAAAATACTGGTTGCTCCTCTGTCAACAGATGGCTGCACTACATCCAGAACATTCATGACAGAGATGCCCCTAGGGATACAAAGCACAGTCTGGGGAGAATGGCCTTGCTACAGAAACTCAGCTCTTGGCTACTGAAGTCAATATGACAGCTTGGGCTGAGGATTTTTTCTGCTTCCACAGAAAGAGACCAATTATTCCCAACTAGCAAGAACATTGGTTTTAAAGGAATATGGTAAAACAGAAACAGACTGTAACATACTAAGGTAACTGTTGCTCCCTTGGCACATAATGACACATCCAGTTTTAAGTGACCACGAGAGAGACCAGCTCTGTGTTTTGTTTGGTTTGACTCATGGCTGATCTTTCTTCCACTCCCATGGATTCTCTTCTCTCCACAGTGGCTGCTATCTGCTAATAAGTGACATCATCTTTCTTACTTCCTGCTCATCAGCAAAAGGTGGCTGAGTCTGACCGGGCAGCAGCCCCTCCTATGGGTCCTCCACTGCAGGGCAAATCCCAGGCAATTACGGGCGCGTTGGGATTTGTCACACCACGTGTGGAGTGAGGACTGAGCTGCTGCTGAGCACAGAGGTGCTGCACCAGCTACAAGCTGCATCAGCCCACAGGTGGGGCAGGTGTCTATGGGGCAGCAGTGCACATCACACACCCTCAAGGTGTTCTGCTGGGCTTTGGCAGCCTGGGAGCTCACACCCAATGCTGCTGTTCATTCTGGCAGCAGGCTGCTGCTGTAGTCTTCTGGTAGCTCCACAGTTACAGATAACCTGAGAATAAATCCTTTGGATTATCACTGCATTCAAGAGATGACTCAGGGCAGCCTGCTTATTAACCTTTCCTTGTGGCTCGAAGCAGAAGAAAGCTAAGTGGGGAGTAAGACAGCAAGAAAAAAGGAAAAAAAATGAAAATAAGGGCATTCTTGCTGTCTGTCCTTGGTGGTATCATAGCTTTTTTCCTTTACAGGTTCTTTCTCTCACTTCTTGATAGAGAAAGACATGACCTATGTGACTAATGGCAAGATTGTATTACACTTAGGGGTGGAGGGTGAGTGGTGTGGTGTCACTCATCTAAATTAAAGAGGGCTAAATCCAAAAGCATCATAAATGCTACAATGCCAAGCAGTAGAGCAGCTGGCCCTGAGGTTAAACTCCAGAAAACCTGAATAATGGTGTGAGGCTCCCTGTGGAGGGTACACAAGGCGTAAAGCACTTTGGAATGGCACCCAACCAACCAGTCTGTTGAGTGGAGAAACTGAATTAGGAGGAAAATGCTGAAGGAAAGATGAGAAATTCAAACCATTTTGCAACAGCTACATTTCAGTGCACCATTAGGCCATCATTCCACATTCTAGCACCAAACAGACTATGCCAGCATTTCTCCCAAATGCAGAACAAATGTCCCCTTGAGCAAACTGCCAGGCAGTAGCATTTGCAATGGTGTCACACCTCATCCCACCCACTGCTGTTTACCCACTCTGAACAGGAGCACAGGGGAGGCTGATCCACCTTTCTCTGTCAGTGACAGGGATTGGAACCCATCACCTCCCATTCCTGAGCACAGCCCAACCACAGTGTTCACTCTATACTCCCATCCTCTTCACCAGTCAGAGAAGGGGAAGGGGGCACTGCCTGTGACTTCCAACAAGTAAGGTGGGTGGAAAAAGAAGCTTTTAAGTTGTGGTTGCTGCTCCAAGGAATTCTTACACATTTTACACAAAGCATTCCCAGGGTAACAAGCACCAGCAATTTCTCCAGATGAAGACAAGAGCACAGGATCCCCTTCTTTTTTTCCTCTACCCTGCCCACCTAAGGTACCAACTATTATGCTGGACCTTATCCTTGTTTTCCTTCCTCTGGGCTCAAAGCATCATGAAGGAGATTTCCTGCCTGCACACAACACGCACATACACAAATTGTTCCTTCTCCAATTTTCTTTGTAAGAAGCATCAACAAGAGCTTGACACAGCATTTGTTTTGGTGGGCACTTTCTCAAAAAGAATATTGTGTGCTTACCACATCAAGCTCTTCACAGGTGGCCAGAAGGACTTTAGTTAACCTGTCTAGCTCAAGATTCAGACTTCTGAGAATGCAAAGAAATGTTATGTGCTAGGAAAAATTTCCTGGGTAGAGAGCAAAGATCCACTTCTGAGACAAGAAAATGCTCCATGTTTTCGTATTTCCTCTGTGTTGCTATTCTGGACATGGCTTTTTAAGTCAGATCTGTATCCAAGTTCTCTCAGAGCTAGGAAGACTGTGAAGTTCTGTTTCTTGTTTCCATGGTTGTTTGTAATATACACGGACATGAAAGTGATGATGTCATAAATACTTGTGATGGTCAGTGCAATCACAGAGAATATTTGCTTTAAAAATGTATGGCTTATTCTGGAAGGCAACTTGCTCTTCAAACCACCACACAAGCACAGACACCCAGATATGATGCAATTTGCCAAACTGACCCGGTTCCTGCTTCCATGAAGAACACCAAATGAGATCACCCTCCCTTTCTTTGGGCCAGCTCCTTGTTTTGTTTTCCTTCCTCCTGTTACATATCATATTAATTGAAATACGAACCAAGGCAATTCAGAACTGCCACAGGAACTGTAGGAATCACCTGTGACAGTCCATGCCCTGTGCTACGTAAGTCAGAGTAGATGGTCACAACAGGCTGTGCTTAAATCACGAGTTCATGGATTACCAGTGCGTGACACATCAAACTCTGATTAGACAAAAGCATTCTCAAAGGAATAAATTATCCTTGTGCCTCTCTTCTAAGCATTTAAAGTAGAACACAGCAACACAAGAAAAGAAAGCCTTTTGTAGGCAACCCACTGAGAAGTCCTGAATTCCACAGAAATAGAAAATTTGGTATGCAGCTCTTACAAAAAATGATCCAACTACACAAAAATAAACAAAAAAAGAATCTTTTTAACTTGGTCCAGAGTGGACATATTGGATGGGGTTGTTGAATTCACAAGTCATTTTTATATTTAGCAAGTCTCAATAAATCCTACTGGACAGTTATGCTGTAAGTAATCTTTTCATATCAGTAAACTTACCTATTATAATGACAAATGCAAAACTAGCCAGTGTCAGTGATGAGCCACTGTTGATCATGTTGATGAGCAGCTTGAACAAAGGATATAGCAGCAATAAGGCCCAGAAAAGCCAGTTCAAAAGTGTCCATGGTCGACGGGGTGGTATTATAGGGACTGCTGGGTAGGTTCCTGTGCGGTAATATTCTTCCTGGAATGCATCCTAGTAGAACAAAGGAGGGCAACAATTAAATCCCCATCTGCCAACAAAACTAGCCATTCCTGGCTTTGATGTTCCTCCTTCTGGAGGCTTGTAACCACAGGGGAAGATCAAAGACCAGCTGATGGCTCGAAAGCTTGTACTTTGAAGTCAATGAACACAGAGTCAAAAAAAAAAAAATCAAAAACCCGAAACAAAAAACGGCGCATACACTGATATGTGAATACTTTCTTTCTCCTACACACAGCAGCCTGAAAAATGCCATACCTGGAGAGTATAACAGCCTAGGAAAACAGGAGGGATGATGGGATGTACAGTCCTACAGCAATGCAAACGTCACTGCTGAACCTCCTGCAGGAAGCACAGCCACTGCTCAAGTACTGCAGATAAGCCAGGGAAGTGTCTGGGCTACCTACTCAGCAGCATCCTCTGTTCCCTCATGTTTTCTCCAACCACTGCTCTCACACAGTACCCACAGACCTGTCAGAAAGGTGACCAGACACCATCTCGTCCCACACTCCAAAGAACACCACCCCCTCCTGTCTTTGTCCCACGGATGTAGTCTTGCTCACCTTGTTCTCATGAAGCTTGTGGAAGGAAGTTTGGGTGCTGAACCTCTCCACAGGCAGCTGAGTGTGCAAACAGTGCACAAGCTCTCACTAGCTTTGAGCAAAGGACTCTAAGTATAATACAAGGAAGATAATGGAGTAGGGGTTGTTTTTTTCTGTTTTGTAGCATCTGTTTTTTAAAGCACAGAGGACTTTGAATTCAGTACCTTCCTCCAGAGCCCACATGGCTGAAACGCATTGCTTTTAGTGAGCTCATCAATCCAAGATATCAAAAGAGGGTAGGGGAAAAAAAAACCCCTCTCTCCTTGTTTAAAAGCAAAGATTATTAATCTGTTATCTATTACTCTGTGTTATCACAAAAAAAAGGTTAATAAATGAAGTTAGCATTAGGATTGACATAAAAAAACCCCCTTAATTTAGTCAGAATGAAGTATATTTCTTTAAAGAAAGGATTTTTGGTTTCTAAAAATTCTAGCAAAGCCAAGACTAATCAACCAAAAGACTATTTGTTCTACTATGCTATGATTTTACACTTACTTATACTCCAGCTGACACAAACAATTCTTTACTTGCTTAATAGCAACTTGAGCAATTACAAGCTGTTACCATTTTATCTATTTCAAAGGGAATATTCAGCTTTTAAGGGATTATGCAGTAATTAAAGCACTGCAGTCTCTTTACTGAGCTTAGAAAAATTGTGAATGTTTTACTCATGTGAGCTGGATTGTAGTGGGATCACTGTGGCCAATTACTGAGCCATCTTCAACAGAGTACACAGCATATGACGTTTTCTTCACAGTGCAGCGAAGACTTTTGTTTATAACACAGAGCTACTCATCATCAGTAAACTGAATTTACTAGGTACAGTTAGCTTTCCGAACAGTGGTATTACCCAGGTATTACCCAGGAAAGCGAAGAATTCCCGACTATTACTGGGCATTGCCATTAGAGGGCCTACTACTACAGAGAGCAGGACAGGCTTGCTTGAAACAAGCGCAGCAGGGTTTCCTTTGTTGGCTCTGCGCGGCGTGAGGGGCAGCAAAACCACAGACCATACCTCACTGAGAGGCTTGAGACAGATGGAAAACATATACAACAGGCAAACAACGTCAAGGCCAACGTCCCCAGCACATTTCACACTGCTGTGGGGAACAGCTCTTCAGTTACAATTCCTTACCCTTAAATACATTCACTTGCAAAAGACATCTGTGTGTTTATCTGTCTTGTCAGCTTTTCAAGGGTACCTATGACACCCACCAGCAAGTCAGGCTTTAAAATACATAATACACCTCAACATTTCCCAAAATCACCTTACCCACATTAGGTTCCTTTCATTCCTCTGCATACAGAGCTTTTTCTCAGTTTGTAATAAATTCCATCCACACAGGTATCACATTCTGACATGGAAACATGCTCCCTCTATTGCCCCCACCGAACTTATGTTACTTCAGACAGGGTGGGGGAGGGGTAATGCAGTGAGGAGAAATCAGGGAACATCCATCTCCTTGTGAGAGGCTAACTGGATTCCTCCTCCCTGTTCCCACCAGGAGGTCTGATGGCAGACGTATGCAGCTGCCCCTTCATGAGGAAGCCCACAAAGAGTGAGTATCCAAAAATACATTCTTTGTTCCCAAACACTGGAGTTCTGTACACTTCTCCTCTTCAGTTATGCTTTGCTGATTCCCTAGGGCATTTCTGCATATATTTTCAGGCCCTTTTTTCCAAGCTTCTCTTACAAGCAAGAAAAGTTAGACGCTTGCTCTCTTTTTAATGGGGATTAAGATTCTCAAGCAGAACTTCTATTTCAGGCACTGAGGGCGTAAGGAGGTAAAAAAAAGAAAACAAACATGCAAGGACTAGCAGAGTTGTGACTACTACATTATCACCTCTTCTGACCTGGCAATGAGATCCTCAACACAGTCTGTGTTAAAGTCAAAGGGAGCCTTTCTAGCAATGGCAGTTAAAAAAATGAAAGAAATAAAAAGAAAAGGCAATGTGCAACTCAAATTGAACCTCTGCCATAATTTGGAATTAACTGATACAGTGCTGGCCATATGTGGAAGGACAAAATCCACCTCCAGTGAGGAAGAAGCACATGGATATGGTACTTACTGTAAGCCTGGAAAAGGAAGGAGAACGGTGTTTGGTTTAGAGCAGCAGCACAATGCCACTGTTTATCTGGCAAGACTCTGTTCAACTGTGTTTGCAGCAGTGACTAAGCCAAAGAATGAAGTGATAAGTAGCAAGAACATAAACACGATGGGCTCCCAGGGAGAAGTATCTCAGATTGAGGTACATGTAGGTGAGACCAGACAATGAGGTAAAAACCAATGGAATAAGCTTTTCTCAAAGACTCTCACTCCTTTACTAACGTCAATATGGGGAAATAAATAAATTGGAAAAAAAAAAAACCAAAAAAGTCATGTCTCTCCATGTCCAACAGCTCTGCAATCCTGATCGTCTTCAGAGCACAGACCTTGACCTCAGTACTCTCCAACCACTAATCATGCTACTACAGCCTAATTCAGCACACTATGTGTGAGTCTTAGGAAACTACTGCAAAATTATTAAACTCATTGAGAATAAGCAACAGCGCAGGGAACCATAATGCATGACAAAATAGGGTCTCTGCTTTGCAGCAGCACGCACACCTTGTCTTACTTTGAAACAGCAAGTGAAGCACTGCAACCAAAACAGACAAAGCAGGAGATGAGTGTGTATCTTGCAATGAATTACTACCTTTTGAATAACAATTTTTTATATTTTATCATAAATATTTCCTGACTGAAGACAATCTGAAACAGAATTAATTTTTGGAAACAGCACCTGGGCGGCACTGCTGCTTGTTATCCGACCTAAGAGCCTATTATCTTTTTAAGATGCAGGGCAGAAAGGTGAAACAAAATTGTATTTTTACTCTGCAGGTGGGCTTTTATCATCTCAGAACTCTGGAAGAAGTTGTCCCTGCTCTATATTCTGCCAGTATGATTTTACAAAGACATGGGCTTCAGTAAACCAGGAATGACTGCAATGAAATAAGTTTCACTAACATAAAAGAGCTGGAGAAAGAGAAACATGCTGCCTTCAGAGAAAAACAAAAACCATCACCAAAAAAAAATCAAACCAACAAACAAACAACCCCCTCAACCTTAATCAATCAAAAACACTCCACGTAACCAAAAAAGGTTTTAGTGGCATGGAAAACTGAACACACTATACTTTACTCCTGGATGTAAAACCTCACTCCTGTACTTAAATAGGAAGCCAGAGATTTAACCAGCCAGCAAATGAAGTTGTCATGAAGAACAGATATAAAGAATACTATGATATATTGTATAATATAATGTTATGAAGGATAGATGTACACTCTGGTTGCACTAGAAGCAACTGAGTGTTTGCCAAAGAGGGAATAACAAAAATCTTGAAGTGAATAACTGAAACGATGCAATAAAGGATTCAGGAAAACAATCACCACATTCACATTTATGTTCTTGTCTTGCAAATGTCTGAATAGTTCTCAGGGACATGAAACAGGGCAACAAAGTCATAGCAGCAGAAAGTGGACTTCTGCAGTGTTGAGCAAAAGGACCATTTGCACATACATGCCTGTAAAGCAAGCAGGGCCCGTGGGTAACATCCTGCCTTTCTGCGAAGGTGCTGGGGGTTGTGCCTCAGTCGGGGGTCACTGGCACAAACTGTGAGAAGGGGGATCAGAGGCAAAGAGAGTAGATCTACAAGTGAGGTCTCAAGACACATTTACTTTCCACATTCCTGTAAGCAAGCTACTTAGAGGAGCTATGAATGACACCGGAAACAGTCATGGTTTGAAACTGAGAACAGCCAGGGCAGAGTCGATACAGAAATACCAACGTGGTGTCCTGGGCAGAGCACGACAGATGGCACAGCAGAATTTTGCTGTCCCAGTGAAAGGGAAACAGAGGATAGCTATATTCTGTCACTTCTAAATCCAAAGCACTGCTGCATTCCAGTCTGAATACATAACTTTGATCAAGGTATTGAAGCGAAGTGAACTGCCAGGCCCTCATGCCATGCATACCTATGACTCCCACTGATTGAAATGGGAGTGCTGTGTGCATTCAAAAAGCACATCCCCCAACAGCTATCTCCAATATTCATAAAAACAGCCCAGAAGAAACAGATTCTAAAAGACTGAAGGATTCATATGAAAGCATTTGCAGGGAAATAAAAAAAAGAAAAAATAACCCCACTGGTCATCTACAAACACAATCATTATTATTCTCTCCCCATCCTATGAAATTAGGAATCTTAAGTGCATGCCTTCTATACTCACAGTGTGAAAACAATTTATCAGCATGTCCTTTTAGTGCTGGATGTTTGTCTTGGTAAAAAAGGCAGGGTAAAACAAGGGACAAAAATTCTAAGACACTAAAGAAAATATCTTATTCAGCCCACAAATTAGTTCTTGATTTAGAAGGTGCCTTCTAGGGGACAGGGGTCTTTCTACCAGTCAGAAGGCAGTTTCGATTTTTGTATCCTTATGCACCTTTCTAAAGAAGAGGCTTAAAACTGCTCTAGAAAGGCTTGTTTAAGCTTTCTTCTTGTTGCTCTATGTACAAAATGAAAGCAAACACGACTGGCAGCACAAGATCAGTTTGTACGTAGAGAAACAGAGCACTTACCCTGAAAACCAAACAAACCAACTCACCCCAAGCCTCCAAATTAGGACACTACACATGCACACTGTAAAGGTCTACTAGCACTATAAATAACCGAGCACTAGTGGCTCACAAGTGCTGTCTTGACAGAAAAACCAACCTTTTCTTGATATAGTTTGTGGAGCCAGGTAGAACAT